>NC_050175.1:33721800-33796800 GCF_008315115.2 Sander lucioperca
GGTCCTGCTTTAGGACCATCAGTTAAAGTATTTCATCATTTTAATCAACTTTTGTTAAGTGTCTTAACTTAGGGAATCACTCATATCCTGGCTAAAAATTTAATTTGAATTTTGATTGATCCCCAGTGGGGAAATTACAATTTACACTCTACACACAGGCCTGAAATACACACGTTCAGGTCCTATACATGCACTAATGGAGAGATGTCAGAGTGAGGGGGCTGCGACTGCTGGCCCTTGACTGTACTGACAAACGGTAAAAACGCCGCGGCCACAATGCTGTGAAAGCTGCCCGAACGTCATTTATCAGCGTCTGGTTGTTCACCCTCCCCACGGCAGTCTCCTCCACTCCAGCTGATCTTTCTAATGAAGTTAACCAGAGCTAACGGCTAAACCGGAGCTAATCGTTGCTAACTGATCCTGTTTATGTTCTTGGTCTCTGTGCCCGTACCCATTAACTGTTTTTATTTTATTTATTTTAGACTCAAGCTCAAATAAAACATCATTAAGTTGGTTGTAAAAGTTTTAAACTACAATCCAGAGTTTTTTGAATGACAGATATCTGTTAAGATGAGATATTCAGTGCAACAGGACACATTACGTTATAATACAAAACGTGTTTATTAGGATCCTCACACTTTCAAAAACGAACAATGATCTATAACAAACAAAATGAACAAGAACTAAGTTTGTAAGCCTTAGTGTAATATGATTAAACAGGAGTTAGGAGGAGACATGCCGTGCCCACAGTGTTGAGATTTATAATAACATGTAAGCAACTTTCTGTATGGATCATAGTAGGCTATGGTTTTAAGGTTAATACATATAACATTTGGGCTCCGGATAATCAGGTATGAACCATAACGTTTATGAAAAACCAACCTTAATTGACAAAGCACATCATAAGCTACACTTAATTTGTATCATCTTCTAGTTTTTTAGTTATTTCTTTCTAAATTATGTTGCTGTTGTAGTCATTGTTTTCAATATAATTAGGCTAATAAACCTTTGTTTTACTAGTTTAATACTGAACGCAGCCATCACACGCCATGTCGTCACATCCCGCGCCACCCACCACCACAATTAAATTCTCAACCTGTGGGAAAGACTGTATTTACATACTATGTGCATTATATGTTCTGTCTAAATATAACTACCAGAATGATCATTTACATATTGTGATGAAGTGGGGGCTCTTATTGTAAAATCAGGAAGTCTTTTTGTTGTTGACATGGCAGTGAAGCCTTGAGTGCCAATGAAGGAGCTGTTGAATCACCTAAAACGTTGTCTTCTTGTCGAGTAACACCGTCTTTAACAAACAAATGTTATTAGGTAGGTGAAACAAGCAAGCATCAAACTGGAACACAGCATGT
This sequence comes from Sander lucioperca, assembly GCF_008315115.2. Lineage (NCBI taxonomy): Eukaryota > Metazoa > Chordata > Actinopteri > Perciformes > Percidae > Sander > Sander lucioperca. Next base: position 33,723,174 of record NC_050175.1, read on the forward strand.
AACAGCTCAACAAAAGCTGCATTCCTTATCTGCAACTTGATGTTGAAATATTCTGCCCATATCTTGCATACTTAATTTAATTATAGTCATATGTCAGTGCAGTTTATGTAATCTAACTGATAAGTCAAGTAATGAGTGGCGAGTGTTTGTCTTGTATCTACGTGTTGAGAAGTCTTGCACACAGCTCAACCTGGTATCTGTAGGAAGCGCACTGCAAAGAAGCCGACAGTTTGCTGACACTGAACTAAGAAGTCAGCAATTTGCTAGCACTGAACTCTTATCAGACTATCTCGTATTGTGTTTATTTGGTTTAAACCAAGCATAGAATGAACCAAGCACAAAGTGAACCAAAAAACAAAAACATGTATTCTGTCATATATGTTTTATGCTACACTTGGGGTGTCAGTATGAGCCACTGTTCTGTCTTGACCAAAAACTGGTGGCTACTTTAGAGCCAAGGAGTGCCATTATGACAGTGTTGTTGGGGAAATATGCCACCTCACTGGGTTCATCATTTGGTCACACAAGGGATCACTGCTTGTGTGAACAAATTACAACAGTCAGACGATGTTAAAATTTAATGAGTATGCTGTCTCCACAGATTTGTAGTCTGCAGTGTAGCATGGTGAGGAATATTAAGTGTAAGTTTCACCAAGTGTTGTAAGATTGGACGGCACATTGGGATGTGCTATCTGTGTGTATGATCTACAGGTGTGTGTGTGTGCTGAGTGGTGTTAAAGCAGTCCACTGTTGTCAGGGCTGTGAGAGGAGAGCGAGGGGATAATAATTATTTTATGATCCTCATCATAGTTCAGTTATTGCTCCAGTGCCACACAGTTCACCAAGACTGTATTTTCGGTGTAATATGTTAGCACTTAAGGCCCTGACACACCAAGCTGACGACGACCAACTGTCGGCCTAGTCTGTGCGGTGTGTCCCACACCGTCGGCCTGTTTTTGGGGCCGCCGCGGTTGTCTGCGTCAGCTGCCAATTCACCTGATTGGCTGTTCAGCTTGGAAACGAGTGAGGAAAACAAACAAATGACTGTGACGGGCACACCCAAGGCTCCTTACATTTTTCATCTCATCTGATCAATCCAATACACAGAGCTGTCAAAAGATTACTTTCGATTTCGATTACTTACTATTTTTGTACACGTCCATAAAAGGCAAAGTAGCATACAACGAGATATACATAACTACATGTTTAGGCATATTTATTCCAACATAACATGTCTTTTAAAAGATCTCTACATACCTTCAAGTTACAAAAAAAGCTAACGTTAATAAACTAATATCCTACACCATGATATTTAATATAACAACCGTAATAGACCCCTCTCTGCGCCCTCTGCATCGCTAAACAATTAGCCCCATAGCAAGCAAGCAAGCTACCTTGCAGAGATGCTCACAAGTCATTTTTTGGAAGTCCAAGTCGAGTCTCAAGTCTTTGAGCTCGAGTCCAAGTCAAGTCTCAAGTCTTTGAGGGGCAAGATCAAGTCTCAAGTCTCTGGCCATCTGATCTATCCCTAAAACTGTGTTTTTAAATCTTATGAATTCAATGCATGGCCTGTAGCTACCATCCATACAGTACAGTATCAAAATCAGTTGTAGAATAACTTTATGGGGTCTACTTAACACATCCCTCTAGCCCTCGGACCTGGTGAAATATTGACCTAAGTCTGTCACATGACTCACATCATATGGATACAACTATAAAGATACAATTTGCTTGTTCCCAGGCAATCCCAGCATTAGCACAACACTTTGCGATGGTTAGCTTGTTACCTGTGACGATATATGCTAAATGTAACGTCTCTTTCAGTCAAAAAAATGTCTAATGTTGAAGTGGAAATCAAGAGAATAGTGGTAGCGCCACACCAGTTACAGAACAACATGCATCTCAGTGTCAGTCCAAATTACGCACAATAAGCAGTTTGAACTCACTGATGTAATGCAATTTATTTATTTTCTAAGTGTTAGCACGCTCAGTGAAACTGAGTCCAGCGCGAGGAAGATCCGACTCAGAGGAGAGGTTAGTGAGGCCAGCGTCTCCACGGCAGGTGACAGTGCGCACGGATCCGCTGCGCCACGCATGGATGAAATAAAGAAATAGTAAATAGGACTAGAGTAACAGAAATATGTGCAGAATTAAAATAGTCTAGACGGCCCAGTGTTTGGTGGACCATGTACACCTTGTTCATTTAATAGCCTACAAATCATCCACGGGATCAGTTACGCATCCCCTGAGTTTGCCCACCCGACACAGCGTTTGTTCATGGGGAGAGGCACAGTCCAGTGAGCCATCTCCCGATACCGCTGTCTTCCTGGTGGGGAGTGAAGCAGAGGGGAGCGTAGGCTCTGTTCGGTTCTGCCGCTGCTGGCTAGAGCAAATCGGCCAAAATGTTCTGGATAACTTGTGCTCCATAATTTCTAGTGGTGTAACGGACCGTAGTTGATCCGTGGTGCGTACGGATCAGCACTCATGGTTCGGAATGCATGTGAACCACGGATCAATTGCAAAGTTTAACCATAATAATAGTGTGAAGTACATTTTTACTGTCTCTGTTACTTAAAGTAGGCTGATAAATCTCTATGGAGGGTTGCCATAAAAAGATACAGGCAACGCAATTTTCTGTTCACCTAAACGGTGCATGTTAAAACCTGGTGCTAATATGGCACCGGTGCCTAAACGACCAGTATCTACCTGACGGAATAGCAATGCGGATTTCGGTGCCTCATTTCTGTGCCACTTAAATGCCCACTACAGTGTATTATGTTTAGAGTTTCAGTTTAATTACATAATTGCTTAAAACATTTAAACAAACTTTTGTTTAAATGTTGGTTTGTAACATTTTAAAATGTTAATTTTGACTAAAAGATTTTAATTTTTACTGTAAATGCATAACTACTAATAAAGGAAGAATCTGATCAGCAGAGAAGCTGACTTAGTCTCGATGCATGCTATTCTGTTTTCAGGATTGAAACGTTTGCCAGCTCTTTTGTGTGAACAGTGTCACAGCTCTTTGTCAATCAGATGTATTTGTCTTTTTAATATCGTAATAATAATCAGTGTCGATATCGACCTTGAAAAACCAGTATCGGTCGACCCCTAGTTTCCATTCGCCAGTTGTTCTATTCATTTTGAATTTAGGACTTATATTTAGTTGCTTGTCAGGAACTAAAAGGTCTCCATCAGGAACATCATTAGAGCGCCTGTAAATTCCACCGTGTCATAGTAAATAATCACAGAGCAGCTTGAATAAGATGATTAAACAATTTTATGTGGGGCTTTTTCTTTATTTGACTGTGACAGTGGGTAGGCAGGAAGAGGGGAGAAAGAGATGACATGCAGCAAAGTGCTGCAGGTCGGATTCAAACCCAGGCCGTTGCGGACTCAGCCTACATGGGGCGCACACTCTACTGGGGAAACTAGAGGCCGCCCCATTACTAAACATTTTTATTTCGGTTTGACATGCCCAGAGATGCCTGGAGCATCCTATCGCCCTCTAGACCAGAGGTTATTTGAGAATATAACAGGGGCCCCTTCATGTTTGTCCCTTGGAATAATTTCTAACCCATTCATACCCATAATCTTTTTCTGTCTCTTCCCTCTCCATAGTATTGACAAGGTGTCCAAAGTGGCGTCCCCGGTGCTTGTGATCCACGGCACGGAAGACGAGGTGATCGACTTCTCCCACGGCCTGGCCATGTACGAGCGCTGCCCCCGTGCCGTCGAGCCCCTGTGGGTGGAAGGAGCCGGCCACAACGACATTGAACTGTACGCCCAGTACCTGGAGAGACTCAAGCAGTTCATCTCCTTTGAGCTTCCCACCTCCTGAGGGGAGCTCAGCACTCACAGGCCAGGGTTCATCTCAACACACTCAACACAAAAGCCGCCTCCTTATCATCTCCTAACTTCCTCTCTTAGCATAGGGGCAGGCCTGGAGTCAGCTGATCACTGTTCTGCCCTGTCCTCGGAGCCATTTCAGGGTAGAAATGTGTAGTGGACCGGAAGAGGAGGGGGGTTTAGATTGTTGAGGTGCAGCCGAGAGTCAGTGGCCATCACTGGCCAGGAGTGAAGCTTTGGCTTAACATGTACTGTCCCCAAAAACCTGGCTGGTGCTTCTACACTAGGACACAGTTTGCCAATGAGCCAAGGCCTAGGCAGCGTTTGCACTCACAGCTCAATCTGGATTCATTTCTCAACTCCAGCTCACCTTCCCTTCCTCTACTCACTCCATCTCCCTGAGCTTTTCTGTGCCAGTGTCTCTCACTATCAACTTCTGTCACATTTCCTCCTCCTTTTTCTCTGTTTCGCCCACAATCCTTGCTTTTCTTTTGACCAAGTCTGCAATGTTGAAGCTTGATTTTTGTATTCTTTTATACCAGGTGAAGAAGTATCAATTTTGCACCTTGAGATACACTTGAAGTTTTTTACTTTTTCTGTATTTTTAAGTTACCATTCAGGGGTTACAAACCAATTGCACTTTTAATGTGCAGATATTTTCAGGTAATGATTTTTTCTGTTTGGATATGTATATGTTGATTAAGTTTATCTGCATTCCATGTTTTTCTTAATTGCAGGTAGAACTTTTTTCTGTGTGTGTGTGTGTGTGTGTGTGTGTGTGTGTGTGTGTGTGTGTGTGTTTAGAAGCTGTTAACCAGAGTGCACCCCTGCACATCTGGCCTTTGTAGCTGTGATCTTTCTAGTCCTCATGCATGCTACTCTCTCATACAGGAAGACAATAATGCCAAACTTTATTGCGAAATCGTCCTTGAATACTTTGGAGCCAGTGGTAAATTCGGCATACAGACAACACTTTCATTACTTACAGATTTTGCCTGTTCACAATAATTGTACAGATGATATACTTTGAAAGGTTGCGGTAAAGAGCAATGTGAACCTAAAGTGTTTATTAAAATACATTGTGATTAGGGGAACATTTATATGCAAAATCTAATGCTGAATTTACCAGAGGACCCAAACGATTTGTAAAATGCTTTAACAGGTCATTGAGTAAACTGATTTTATTAACCTATGTTGCATACTATAAAAAAACCCTGAAAAAAAAAATATTGCCCCATAACCCACAGTCTAATTAGCGTGGTCATTTTGTGCACATTGTGTATGCATCAAAATTCTCACTTATCGTTTCTGTAAATAGTGTATCACACCAGGTGTGTACCTTGTCACTAAGCAACACAGTAATTAATATCCCCAATGTTGGGTAATACAGAAGCTTACCTCAGTAGAAGAGAGCAGCAGGTATCTGGGCTATACTTTAGTTAACTGGAGATCATATGGTAATAATACTTGACAACTGATTCAAAGAGAAACACATTTGACTCAGTACTGTAAAGTGAAGCCATGGAGCACGGTGCTGGATCTACCTGTAGACAAAAGACACAGAACTGTGCTGTCGCTGGGTGTTATTACTTCACACTACAAATAAAGCCTTATGTTCGTAAACATTTCCCCCGGTCCTGTTGACTACAGCAGAGCTTTGGTGGTCTTCACGGGGACTGATAACTGCTGCTATTCATCAGGGTGTTCATCAGGGTTCATAGGGGTGTCACGATTCTCCAAATTCAAGATTCAATTACATTTTCTTAACCCCGTTTTGTTTTATTTAGACTTTTTTTCCCAACAGAGACGGCAGCAGTGCCACAATAAGAGCCACAGAAGGGTACTTTGCAACAACAGTTTAAGTTTCTCAGAGTTTATGAGGTGTAATTGAATGCACCATTAGTTTAACAGGGTGCACATAAATGACTCATTGACTCCCGTCAGAGCCAGGCCCCGAGGAACAGTGCTCAGCCTTGCAGCCCCAAAATAGATTTTCCCTGATATGCCACCATTGTAAAAGAGGAGTCTGTAAATCTGCTGTCAGGACACCTGGAACTGCAAACAAGGTCGATTATGACTCTCTTTTCTGAATTTTTAATCCATGGACTTTTTATATTTGAAAAACTTCCCTCTTACAATGTAAAGTCTACGGGCCGGGCGGGGCTAGTGGGAGAAACACTACTGCACATATTCAGTGGCCGCCGATCACAGAAGTAAACCCAGAAGCATAGAAACTCTTTTGGCGTATGAGCCAGGCGAGCAACTATTAAACTGAATAAGCAATCCAGTATCCAGTTAATATAATACATCCATGGTCGGAGCCCACATGCTTTACCTTCGTTGTTTGTTTCCATAACTCCCTCATGGGCAGCTGCAGGCAACCGCTAAGCTAACATTACCCTGTGTCTTTAGCTGCATGCTACCAGTCGCTAAGCTAACGTAACCCCATGTATTTAGCTGCATGCTACCAGCAGCTAAGCTAACGTTACCCCGTGTCTTCAGCTGCATGCCCTTAGCCGGTAAGCTAACGTTACTCTGTGTCTTTAGCTGCATGCTACCAGCCGGTAAGCTACTGTGTATTTAGCTGTATGCTACCAGCTGGTAAGCTACAGTTTCTGTTGTTTTTTTGGATTTGTGTGAGTAGGTAGGGGTGGAGAGAGAAAAAAATCCCAGGGCAATCGCCGATCCTGCTTTTGATTTCAAAAGTCGAAATTTGATCGATTTTCGATCTTGAATCGAAATCGTGACACCCCTAGTCAATCACTGTGAAAGCCAGACAGTTTGGGGAAGACTGAAATGACAGCAAGGTACTGAAACCAAATTCAGCCTGACAACTCTCATCCCCTTTTGTCAGCCATGGGCTACTACCAACAGTTTTCTGCTGAGCCCTGTGATAGTTTTGCTCTTATCCCAGCTCAAACTCCAAAGACAATCTGACAGAACCACGATGGGGAAACGGAATGCTGTGGAATTAAGCAACGCATGCAAATCACCTCTCATAGTTGTGGACATTTTTTACTTGTATCACTGTATTTGAATAATTTGTTCTTTTCCCCCCTTGCAAAGTCAAACGCTAAAAACTGTAGTAAAACACTAAAAAATAAGTTAATCGCATTTGGATAAAACACAAAAAAATGAAGTAAATGCTGAACATGTTTTCAGAGAAGGGTTGTGTTTGAGGGTTATTTGCATAGCAAATTGTGATGATCGTATGATTAATCCGTGTATTGCTGTAAAGTGGTTTGTCAGTTGAGTATTAGTGTTTTCTGATGATAGCTAATGCCGGGTCGATGTTTTTGGATAAAGATCCCTCGATCATCTCTAGTATTTTTTCCTCTAGCTCCTCTTTTTAAAGGGAATGAAGACCCTGCTTTAGTCTTGATTATTGTTTTGATACTGACATTTTTTACGAGGTTTTCCAATCTAAATGGTGATACATTTACACTGTCTCTGAGGCTGGTTTGTACGATAATCCTCTGTAATGGTATATTCAAATATCTTCTCTATAAATATGAGCTCTTACACAGGGCAATCTAGTCTCATTGCTTTTAACACTGGAATCACAATATGCAAATGAAAGGCAGATGACGGTAGTAGAATCAGATTTTGGTAATGTGTAAAGCAGATTAAATAAGCCTTAAACATGCCGTGAAACAGATTGTCATACATGTGATAGTTGCAAGAAGGCAGCACAGTGGATGTTTTAATGATTATAATGGAATAAAGGATGCATGGAAGTGTCTGTCTGACTTGTTTCTCTGTGTTAGAAAGATTAAAGGTTCAGTAGGTAACTTCTATACAGTACCAATCAAAAGTTTGGACACACTTCAAGTGAATTAGAAAGTGTGTCCAAACTTTTGACTGGTACTTGAAAAAAATCCTTTTTGTTATATTTGCTCAAACTGTCACTATATCTTGACATTGGCACATGAAAAAAAAATGGCATTTGCACACGCCGAAGGAAAACAACCAATCACAGCCGAGGAGTCTCTAACGCAGTGTCACTGCTTGCGAACTGCGGTAAAACTAGGCAGCGCTGGTCAAATATGAATCAAGATTCTGTTACTGCATTGCCTATTTCTCTCCTCAAATGTTTTCAAAAACATATTTTAGAGTTTAGCTGTAAGATTAGAGTCTGTGACCAAGTTGAGCCAAAACCAAGCATCGGCCGATTGGCTGGACCAACCTTTCTACCAAAATCTTAGTTGTCCTATGCTCATTACTCTGAATAAAAAACAGCATTGATGTATTGGTAGAGAAATACAAGGATTATAAAGACAATATGATCCTCTTTCACCATAAGTTTCAATTGCAGCAATGTCTAAAAATTGACCTCTCCGCCCAAATGAACAATGAATAAATGCTATGAATAAAAAAAAAAAAAAGGATTTCTCATTCTTTGCTCAGAACAAAAAAATTAACAGACCACGTTATTTCGTTACCCATGTGACTTTCGTTTTTAGTTTCAAACAAAGTGTACACAGAAAAACAAAAAGGGTCCATTTTTGATTGTTTTTTGATTCTGACACCAGAAATGTTTTTTCCTTTTTTAATTTTGAAACAAATATCAAATTTACAGTTTTTTTATTTTCTAATTACAAATGAATTACGGATTACTTACGATACCCGGACCTTAGACAACTGGCAAAGCCATTTTTATAACGTCTTTGACACCACATTTTGCTGAGTGGGTTATCTTAAGTATTTCTTCAAATGTGTGTGATGATCCACATCATTCATGGTGACTACAGTTATCTTATTTCAAAGAAACAGTACTTGGTTAACAGCCACTTGCCAAAGGCTTTGGGCATGCGCAGGGGCGATTCTAGGATCAGACCTTTAGGGGGGCTCAGCCCCTAATGAGAATGTGATGCGGATACAGTGCCTTGCAAAAGTGTTTATATATATATATATATATATATATATATATATATATATTTAATTATCTAATAATCTCTGAGCTAGCTACTGAACAACGTCAGTTACCGTTTTTTGACACTATTAACACTATGATGGAACTAAACATGACACTTTATAAGTCACAGTAATAATGACCAATTGAATTGAATGTTCTAACATTCAGCAATTTTAGTTGCTTATGTTTCAATTTGGGTTCTAATCTGCGCCATGCAATTACCAACTTCTTCTCTGAGGACTACAAACATTAAACTTCCCAAGCGCATTCCTGCTCTCCCTCTGACAGATTAGATAGAGACTCAGCCAAAGGTGGGAACACCTCCGATTGGCCAACACTATGTTTCTGATAATGGTAATTGTTTGTCCTCTGTCACTAACAGACAAGTTCACAAACTCTCACTTGAAACACTAAAATTAAGTTAAAAAAAAAAAATGTTTTTAATTATTATAATTTTTAGGGGGGTTGAGATTAAATTTCGGGGGGCCAATCGCCCATGCTGCATGCATAGTTTTCCCACAATCAGGGCACTTGAATTGTGAGCGCGGGGCGACCCCCACACGGCAGCCTTTCAAGCCAATCACAATTAAAACACAGTTTTAAAACTATTCTGTAAGCCATTAACCCTAAAATGCTGAATAATAATACAGCAGCAACCAAGGATGTTTTATGTCATGCATAATAAAAAAAAGTTATTCAGTACCACCACACTTCTTCTGCTGCCAGCAGGTGGGGGAAATGACCCATTACCTTTTCTATACAGTACATACTGTTTCTTATACACATACATTATATTCGTCCATGCATAATTAAATTCCCAACTGGTTTGAGAGTGAATGACTTTTCACAGCTGTTCATATTTACCTAATGTTCTCTCATTAGGACATGTTAGTATACACCCATTAATATGTGGCCTACTGTATTCTGTTTTTAATGTAAAGCCTCTGAAATTAAAGCGTAACTCTTGCCAAAATGCAACCTAGGGTCTTTTTGTGAATGTACCCGAGTCAAACTTTCGTTTAAAACCATAGTTAGGACGGAATCGCCACTTTTAAGATTTACCGTATCTTAGTTTTTCGGTCAAATGGCCTTTTGAATGGGAGTGCTAGGGGCACTTTTATGCTAGCCTCAAAACAGCTATTTTTAAAACACTAAGAAGGCTCGACACAACATGAAACTTTGCTTGAAGTATCGCCAGGGGGCTCTACACCTTAACGAAAGCATTGACAACGTTGTTTGTGTACCCAGAGTTTACTAAAAAGAAAGGTTTTGAGCAACTCACGTTAGCAGTTGTTGTTTACACTATCCGCCATTTTCCCAGTCAAAAATAGGCGATCTCCAAATGCGAATGAACGAACTCCATAGAAGGAAATGTCATTCTTATATGAGGCTCCTTTTTCAACTATACAAGGTCAATATTGTGTTTCACTAACGACAAAACAACGAATTATCCGTGCATTTATATGGAACTAAGCTTTTGGAGCTTTCCATTTTTACTCTCCTCCCTCGACTATTTTTGACTGGCTCGATAGACGGCGACCGGAAGAACAACAGCTACAGTGAGTTGCTCAAAACCTTTCTTTTTAGTAAACTCTGGGTACACAAACAATGTTGTCAATGCTTTTGTTAAGGTGTAGAGCCCCTGGTTATACTTCGAGCAAAGTTTCATGTTGTGTCGAGCCTTCTTAGTGTTTTAAAAATAGCTATTTTGAGGCTAGCATAAAAGTGCCCCTAGCACTCCCATTCAAAAGGCCATTTGACCAAAAAACAAAAATACGGTAAATCTTAAAAGTGCCGATTCCGTCCTAAATATGCTTTTAAACGAAAGTTTGACTCGGGTACATTCCCAAAAAGACCCTAGGTTGCATTTTGGCGAGAGTTACGCTTTAACAGCAACTCTTACATCAGAGATCTTCAACAGGGGGTCTGGGACCCCCAGGGGGTCCTCAGAGTTGCTGCAGGGGAGGCACTAAATTATTGTTTGATAGTTTAAATATATATATATATATATATATATATATATATATATATATATATATAATCTGAAAATATACATTAACCTGCATCCAAAATATTATTTGTCAATAAATAAATCTTTTTTTTTAATTACACAGCATTGATGATAGGCTTACTGGCCTATAGGTAAGGTAGCCATCAACAGATACAGTTACTGTTCCACATTTTAACATTAAAACATGATGTATGAATGTTATTATTAACACCATAGTATTGTATGCACCATAAAAAGGTACATCTAAAGGCTCTAGGCCACCCTACATGTTATTGTAGGCCCAGTTTAATATGCAACTCAATTTTATACGTTATATATAATGAGGGGTCCCTGCTCTGTCTCTCCTTCAACTAACGACCCCTGTCTAACAGTATCACTGTTCCCTAGACTCTTGCGTTTATTTGTTGAAATGAAAGACAAATTGAAAATACATTTCACTCTGATGATCGTTGTGGCAGGGTCATGTTTACGTCCACATAACTTCTGAATCCTGAAGTTGGCTTTAGTGCATGTGTTGATGCAGAAGGACTGAAACACAGACTGTAATTAAATCCTTCAACTGTGAAATGGGACTGCTGACACTTCAGCTCCTCAATCCAGAGGAATGTAAATATATTCTGCTTATTTTCAGTATTCATCTTGCTTCTGATTCTCACTGCTCGTTTGAATTGTAGATTAAATCCTCCAAGTCCCAGCTACCTCTGCTATGTCTGTGAGGGAGGAGCCAGAATCCAAACGCTGCCATGTGAAAATATTGTGTTTGATTGTTAGATTGAGGATGAGGCTCCAAAATGACTGCTCGGACAGATATTTGATATGGTGAATGTTCCTCTTTATTTATTATTTAGTCAGTCTCAGTGTGATCATGATATGTGGTCCGACACAGAGCTTAGAACAAAAAACATCCATAAGAATAACAAAGGAGAAATGGAAGACAGAGGACGGCCAATTACTTCATGTCCTATGGTCCTGTGATAAGGACCAGGAATTTTGGACCGGGATACATGATAACATATGTCTGATTGCAGGGACCCAGGTTCCATTCAGCCCAAGATTATTTGTTCTGGGAGATGGGTCAATCCTAAACAGGATAGATAAGCACATAAGAAGCTGGGTCCAGACTAGTTTAATGATAGCCAGACAGATTATTATAGAGGATGGAAGAATGAAGGGGTGCCACCAATCCAGGAGTGGGCTTGTGAGATGGCTAGGGTGGTTTTGTTTGAAAAAAAGTCATATAAACGGTTTGCCAGATTGGATGTCTACATTAGAAAATGGGGAAAGTACCTGAACTTGGACCACTTCTGTTCCTTATTTATATAAAGGACTTGTCTGCAGTAGTATCCTCCTTGTTTCCAATCATTTTTGCTGATGATGCCAATTAATTTTTTTCCCCATTCTGAATTTTCTATTTTCATGGCCAAAGCAAATTCTGATTTAAGAAATATTTCCAAATGGTTTCAGTTAAACAAATTATCCCTTAATGTTACAAAAACTAACTTTATCATATTTACAGTACATCAAAAAATAAAAAGTATCGCAAATATAATTCTTGTCTTTACATTGGAAATGATTCAGGTTTCATCTCCAAGTTTCCTTGGAATTCTGATAGATGATAGTCTAAGCTGGAAGCATATTCATTTTGTTTGCAGTTTCTGTTTGCAGTTTCTAAGAAATTTCATCAGAAATGTTTACTTACTCTTGGACTGACCCTCTAAGACATTTTGCCTGTATTGTGTCCCTGAACAGTTGACTGTACTGTCTGCTTGATTGCAAAAGAAATAAAAAGAAGTTAAAAAAAAAAGAAATGTTTACTTACTCTTTATTTTATGTTATGCCTTTGATGTTAATGTAGCCAACCTTGTGCTTTTATTTTTTATTTTTTTAATTCAGAGCTTACTTGTGTTCAATTTGTTGTTTTTTGTTTAGGACACTTGTAATTGTAGTTGTTCATTATCTATATTATTCCTCTCTTCCTTAGGTGAGATTCCTTCTATAAGCCCCTAGGGGTTTTCTTAATCTCACCTGCACAATCTTTATTTTTTATTATTGAATTTTTTGTGTTATTGTTGTCTTGATTTTATTGTGCAAAATAAACAAATTCAATCTTTCTGGAGGTGTCCTAAGAAGCTTTGTGCTGGGGAGAGATGTGTATGATGGGTTTATGGTGTTGTCATTTATATGTTTATTTGGTTTATGGTTTATTGTCTATTTTATTACTATTTTGTTGAATAGTCTGGAAAAATGTAGTTACTGTGTCATCTTTTCGTGATTTTTGTCTGGGTGGGTGCGTGTTGGGTGGTTACAATTCAATGCTTACTATTTGTAGTATTATTAGATTTTTCTTTTCTGATCCAGGGGTTATTATGGATGGGTAGCTGCCCTCCACACATTTGTTTCTTTTTCTTTTCTTTTTCTCTCCCCTCCCCTTTCGCTGTGCTTAGTTAAGACATATATGCAGACGCTGGAGCCCTGCCAGCTCAGGACTGCTAGTTTAGGTCTATGTCATATGGAAGCTACACAGTTTGTGGGATCCTGCTGCTAGTTCTAGTTCTAAGAACAAGTTAGGTGTAAATTCTGGTTCTCTGTTTTGAGAGCCCTCTGTTTGGGCAATTTGGGAGTTAGGTCCCACAGGATTTTATTTTTTTATTGCTTTTTATTATTCTTTATTTATTTATGTTTTCTGCCCTTTTTTCCTTTCTTACCTTTCTTGCCTCCTCCATCTTTCTCTCTCCCTCAACAAGGCACTACTTTACGCAGGGGCGCAACTACCCAGTGTCAGAGGGGTATGCAGCAACAATTTGGGCCCTACACTTCCACCTAATGTTAGACCTACCTGTTGCCTTCCCCTGTCTTTTTCCCACCTAAAACATCTTAAGGCTGACATTGCCTTTTTACAGAGACCCATTTAATTACCAAAGACCATCATAGATTAAAAGCCTCATGGGTTGGCCAAACCTTTTACTCCAACTTTAGTAGCAGGGCAAGGGGCAAGGCCATTTTAATACATAAGAAGGTCCAATTTTTCCCAACTAAAGTCATTGCTGACCCTCAAGGCCGCTTCATCATAGTTTGTGGTTCCCTCAATAACTTTGATGTTGCTCTCGTCAATCGCTATGCACCTAACTGGGATGATGAATCATTCATTGCAAAAATTATCTCAGTCCTGCCTGACCTGAACTCCCACCATTTAACTTTGGGAGGTGACCTCAACTGTGCAATAGATCCAGTATTGGACAAATCCTGCCCTAAAAGGGACCCTTCTTCCAAAATGGCCAAAGCACTCTCATCATTCATGAACCAAACAAGTATTGACCCATGGTGTTTTCGTTTTCCTGACAATAAACAATTTTCCTTCTACTCTCACGTCCACACAACATTTTCTAGGATTGATTATTTTTTTGATAGCTATTTTCTGTCTGCTGTAAATAGCATAGAATACTCCACTATTGTAATGCACCGTTGTTGCTTGACCTCTCCTTTACGCTTCGACAGAAAACATGTCCCCCCATGGAGATTGGTCTGATTGGTTGAAGGACTATCCAATTGCGTACAGAGTCATTTGAACTATGCCCGTTGATCACGCGTCTTGTGCAGTAGAAAATACAGAGCAGACTTCTTAAGAATCTTAAAAGATTGAGCTTGGTCTGGTGATAGCCAGACTAGGATTGTCCCCTAAAACCTAGTGAAATAGCAGACTCAATTAAACTAATACAAAGCAGCAGGGCCCCTGCTCCGGACGGTTATCAAAAGATGTTCTACAAAAGATGTATTGATAAATTGGCCCCTCTCCTTTTTAAAAATTATTAACTACTCTCTGGACCGGGGGACCCTGCCCCAGACTCTCACCAAGGCCATGATTACTTTAATACAAAAAACTGGCAAAGACAACTCAGATTGCAGCTCTTACCACCCAGTTTCTCTTTTAAATGCAGACTAAAATTCTAGCTAAAGCATTAGCTATTCGGCTTGAACAGGCACTGCCTAAAATGATCTTACCTGACCAAACCGGGTTAATGAAAAACAGACACTCCATTACTAACATCCGTAGGCTTCTTAATATTATTTTCTCTTCATCATCCGATGAGACCCCATAGGTGGTGGTCTCTTTGGATGCTGAGAAAGCTTTTGATAGGGTTGAGTTGGGGTACCTCTTCGAGGTTTTTAAGATATTCTGTATCGGCCCCAAACTTATTTCCTAGATTACTCTCTTGTATTCTTCACCAAAGGCCTCCATAAACACTAATGAGATGAGGTCCCAATATTTCACCCTTGGCAGAGGATCCCATCAGGGGTGTCCTCTGAGTCCATTGTTGTTTGCAATGGCTATTGAGCCTTTATCTATTGCACTTAAATCTGCCAACTTTAATCAAGGAATTGATGCACAACATCACCTTTCGTTATATGCAGATGATTTATTATTGTTTGTTTCCGACCCAGTATCAACCATACCATTAATAACTGAAATATTAAAGGAGAACTCCGGGCAATTTTTACGTTAATCTTGATCGCTATACTTTTTTGAGTACTGTCTATAGCAAAAACCACGAGCCAAATTGGTGCTAGCAACATGGAGCTGCTGTAACTAGCTCCCGTTAGCTAAAACGGCAGTTATGGGGGCATAAGCTAAAGAGTGCCTTTGTGGCTCTTAACAGACTTAAAATGCTATTAAAATGTCTGTGCAACATGAACAGGGCCCTTACATGACAACAAGATGCGATGCAACTTAGCCATTGTTGAAATTCACATACCCTGTTAGCTGCTAGCTGTCGTCTGGGATGAGTGAGTGTGTTCAGCCAGGCTCCGGTAATAATCATCACGCTGCAGTCCCGTGTGTATTTGTAACATAAATATCCATTTAGTGTGCAATCCATCTGGCGTTGGTGAGTAGGAGTCTTGTCCGTGTCGATCGTTGTGGTTTCCTTAGCCGGACTAACATACCCGGGCGGCGTCCCTGCCTCTGCTTCCTCCCCGCCCTCCTGGCTTCAAGCGGCCGACAACAATCCAACGAGCGCCCGCTGGTCTGGTGGATGTCTTCCAGAAGACCTTTCAAGCCTTCGCCGCGAAAAATTGTATTTTATTTCCCCCTCAAAAATAGGTAATTGAGCACTGTAGTGGTTATGACCATATTAGTGACTATGCTACATGGAAACGGACCAAATTATGTTTGGGTCCTGTACAGTAAAATAGTGTTTTAGACGGCTAGCTGTAGTCTCACTAAGTCCCGTGGGAATTCAGTTGTAGCAGGAAAAAGGTAAATAGTAGTGTGCAGGTTGGAGGAGCGTAGTGTGTGAAGAGTGAAGATCGGAGTTGTTCACAAGGGAAGAAGTTTGGAGTAACGTAACTGGAGAATATAGAAGATACTGAACACATGGAAGAGGCGTTTGAGTTTGATGGTCGTCCTTATTTATTCGAACCCGAGTATACAGACGAAGAACTAGCATCACAAGAGTTGGAAAGAACGAGACAGACAGAGGGGCAACTGGCAGATGAAGCATCTGCTTTAAGGACACGGATTTCGGGCAACTGGTGGTGTTTGTGTGGGTGTTGTGACCCAATGCCTACCGAGGAAGAAAGCCTGTGCTGTAAAGAGTGGGATCTCATACAGCCAGGTAACGAAAACTGTGTCACCTGTACAGAGGAATTTGCTATTTACCTTTTTCCTGCTACAACTGAATTCCCACGGGACTTAGCGATACTACAGCTAGCCGTCTAAAACACTATTTTACTGTACAGGACCCAAACATAATTTGGTCCGTTTCCATGTAGCATAGTCACTAATATGGTCATAACCACTACAGTGCTCAATTACCTATTTTTGAGGGGGAAATATAATACAATTTTTCACGGCGAGGGCTTGAACGGTCTTCTGGAAGACATCCACCAGACCAGCCGGCGCTCGATTGTTGTCGGCCGTGTGAAGCCAGGAGGGCGGGGAGGAAGCAGAGGCAGGGACGCCGCCCGGGCATGCTAGTCCAGCTAAGGAAACCACAACGATCGACACGGACAAGACTCCTACTCACCAACGCCAGATGGATTGCACACTAAATGGATATTTATGTTACAAATACACACAGGACTGCAGCGTGATGATTATTACTGAAGCCTGGCTGAACACACTCACTCATCCCAGACGGCAGCTAGCAGCTAACAGGGTATGTGAATTTCAACAATGGCTAAGTTGCTAAACGCATCTTGTTGTCATGTAAGGGCCCTGTTCATATTGCACAGACATTTTAATAGCATTTTAAGTCTGTTAAGAGGCACAAAGGCACTCTTTAGCTTATGCCCCCATAACTGCCGTTTTAGCTAACGGGAGCTCTGGGCATTAGCTACAGCAGCTCCATGTTGCTAGCACCAATTCGGCTCATGGTTTTTGCTATAGACAGTACTCAAAAAAGTATAGCGATCAAGATTAACGTAAAAATTGCCCGGAGTTCTCCTTTAAACATGTTTAGAACTTTTTCAGGTTACACATCTGAACTTCTCAAAAGTTAATGTTTCCCCATAACTAATGTAGCCCTTTAGATACCTGATAGGCTACTTCCCTTTAAGATGTCTAGAAACAACTTTAAGTATTAGGTGTCAACATCTGTCGAAAGTTATCTGGCCTTTACCAGGAAAACATCCCGCCCTTAATTGATAAGTTTAAAGCGGACCTAGAGAGGTGGAATGTCTTGCATATATCCATTGCAGGTAGGGTAAATTGTATTAAAATGAATGTGCTTCCACGCTTTTTGTACCTCTTTCAAAACTTGCCACTCTTTTTACCTGAATCTTTTTTTCATGCAATAAACAAGCTTATTTCCTCTTTCATATGGAAAGACAGGACCCCCAGTATCAGAAGAGAATATTTACAGAGACATAGATCAATAGGTGGATTGGGTCTTCCTAATCTAAAAATGTACTATTGGGCAGCTAATATACACAAAATGACTCTATGGATCAAGGAGCCAACACTGAGTTGGTGTGAGTTTGAGGCTAAATCTTGTCCTGCTACTTTTGGATCTTCCAGGTGCGTAACTTTGCTAAGTTTAAAAACCCATTCTACTCAAAAATGTATTCCTTGCTTTCTCAACTCACAGAGCCAACGTTTGCTAAAATCAAAGGTGATTGGGAATGCAAACTCGGCAGAGTTATAATAGATGATGATTTCTGGAAAGATGCATTAACCCGAGATAATGGTAGCACTTCTTGCCCCAGACTCAATCTGATACAATTTAAGGTTGTACATCGCAAATACTGTATCTTACTAACTCCAAACTTTCCAAAATATATCCCGATGTTACTGATAAATGTAATAGGTGCCAAATGTCACCAGCTAACATGATACATATGTTTTGGGCTTGTCCTGGTCTTCAGGGTTATTGGACAGCTATTTTTAACCACCTGTCTAGGGCTTGGAACGTTGTGTTGACTCCATGCGCAGACACTTCTATTTTTTGGAGTATTACCAGGTCATCGATTGTTTGGGAGGAAATTAAGGGATGCTATTGCCTTTGCATCCTTATTAGCACGTAGAAGGATATTGTTCAATTCAATTTTATTTATAGTATCAAATCATAACAAGAGTTATCTCAAGATACTTTACAGATTGAGTAGGTCTAGACCACAGTTTATAATTTACAAAGACCCAACAATTCCAGTAATTCCCCCAAGAGCAAGCATTTAGTGCGACAGTGGCGATGAAAAACTTCCTTTCAGGGAGAAACCTCAGACAGACCCAGGCTCTTGGTAGGCGGTGTCTGACAGTGCCGGTTGGGGGTGTGATGAACAGTGGCAATAATAGTGATGAACAGTGGCAATAATAGTCACATATTGTTGGAGTGGAAGTCAGCATTTGCCCCCAAAGCTTCTTTATGGCTTAAAGACCTCATGATGTTCCTGTCTCTGGAGAAAATTAAATTCAGCTTAAAGGGGTGATAGAACGATTATATAGGGTATTTCACACTGTTCCTTAAGGTCTCCTAATAGGGTATGTAACATTGGTTGGGCTGAAAATTGCCTGAATGCTATTTTATTAGGCCCTTAACTACCCTGTAAATATGGCTCTATTTGGAACAAGAGCTTTTCTTCCAAATATGGTATGCTCATGAATATTTAGATGAGGTGCGCGCTGATTGGTTTGAGCGAACCCCATAGAAACACATTGGAGACGAGACAGCAGGTCTCATATTTCAGACACTGCAAAGTTATACGTTGTTTGTCGGGCTATTTCGTTATTAAATTCACTTCTGAGACTTTTTTATGCGAGAAATCAATTATATAAAGCTCAAATATGGGCCGTTTTACGAAAATTGATGGCTAATTGCAAATTTGGTAAGACTTTGGTAAGAGCAAAGTTTCATGTTGTGTCGAGCCTTCTTATTGTTTTAAAAATAGCTATTTTGAGGCTAGCATAAAAGTGCCCCTAGCACTCCCATTCAAAAGGCCATTTGACCGAAAAACGAAAATACGGTAAATCTTAAAAGTGGCGATTCCGTCCTAAATATGCTTTTAAACGAAAGTTTGACTCAGGTACATTCAAAAAAAGACCCTAGGTTGCATTTTGGCGAGAGTTATGCTTTAAGTGTTGAAACGGTCCATTGGAGAAACCTGAAAAAACTGAAAAGCATTTAAAACAGCATTGTGTTGTGGACAGTATTTGATCAGTTCTTCATTAAGAAGTGAGTGACATTTGTTGAGCACACAAAACACACAAACATCCTCCCATGATGCCTCTGTGTCTGGTTTCTTCTTCTTTGTCTCTTTTTATGACAGATGAGGTGGAGCTTAGATCTGGACTCATAATGCTCATCCTCTCTTATTTCTAGGGCTGGTGATCATTCAAAGATTTCTGGTACCAAAACCAATACCATGACTTTGATACCGGTTCCTAAACGATACTTTTTTCAATACCAATTTTATAAAATCCATTTTATCAAAAAGAAATTACATTACACATTACAGCACAAATCTTTTTTTATTTATTTTTCAGCTCCTACTACGTGAGTCCCATCTCTGAGTTTTCCTGCGACGTGTAATGTTAGACAGCCAATCAGCCGCATTATTAGATCTTGGTAGAAGCATGCTGCGTGCTGATTGGCTCACCGACACTGATGAGATTTACTCCCTATGTATTGAAATTGGGTATTGAATGAAGAGGCATTTTTCGATACTCGATACTTTAGAGGCAATTCGCTCCGTGCCTAAAAAGGTATAGATTTCGGTACCCATCCCTACTTATTTCTTCATGTAGCACTGGTGATGCAGAATGACATCACTAAAACCAATCCAATCAAATAAGTTACCGGTCAGTCCTTATGATTTCATGTTTACGCATCTTGTTTTTTTTTCAGTTTGAAAGAGGCCCAAAAGACAAAGCAGCTGTCATAGTGACAAACAGCAGCCAGAAGGATTGTTCACAACCTTACGACCCTTCAACAAAGTTCTATTAATGGGTTATAACTGATCTACACAGCCTCAGTAAATGATATGAGCCCGTAACTTTACTGTGTTGGTGCACTCTCACTGCTCTCATAGCGTCATTCTCAGCAGCAGCAGGCAGCTGGTTTCAACTAATCCGCTCTAACATCCCTCTGTACACCTGAGTTTGAGAATTGAAAATTCTAATAGTCTCCGGTCAGAATGACCGTTGGAAATAATTCCCTCTGCATAATTTAAATTGTGTTCAAATAAGCTACAGTGATTTCGTTCTATTAAAACAATGAACAATCTTTTATCATTTAGAAAAATGACTGTAGACCGTAGTTTGTATTATTTTATTTCCTCTGCCTAGCAAATGGAAAATAGGCCTATTTTAATTCAGATCAACACGTTATGTGCATTGATTTAATTATTTAAATTTATTATTTTTATGCCTGTAGCAAGTAGCCTACATTTCAATATAAATAGTATAAATCTACATCCCTTGATGATATTATTATTTATATAGCCTGCCAATCAATTGTTTTTAAGCGCAATAAACATGGAAAATACTTGACCGGAACTTTTCCCATTTGCCTGGTAATTTTACAGGTCACATGACCAGCACCAAGTTTTTTTCTACAGGTGCAACTTGTATGGTAGCCTGTGTGTAAAAGGTGAATGGTTCCTGTACTATGTTAAAGAGCTTTGAGTAGTCGTTAAGACTAGAAAAGCGATATATAAATAGTCCATTTACATAGCTCCCCTAAGCTTGGCCATTAAAACTGATTCTGATACAGAAAAAGAATGTCTGTGAATATTATACTATCATATTATTATTATTACTCATGCATTAATGTGGGGGAATAATTGTACTGTTGTAGTTATTCAAGGTGTAGCTAATTCCTACTACTTTACATGCTGTTAGTTGGTTTAATCCCTTAAAGCATCACATTTTATAAGATGATCATATGTTTTGTTGGTAAAATATGAATCTGCTAATTCTCACACACACACACACACACACACACACAAACACACACACACCCATATTGCATCTCACTATCTTTGTGGGGACCCATCATTGACATTGTCATAATGCATTCCCTAGCCCCTTAACCTAACCTTAACCATCACAACTAAATGCCTAACCTTAACCCTTACCCTTACCACACATTAAGGACTAAGTACTACTAAGTAAGTAATTAACTATATAATTACGCGACACTCTTGCTGACTCAGAAATTCCCCCAGAAGCAGAGAGTTTTTGTATTCAGGCTGTAAAACAGGTTGCTATGAGTCGGCTGTGTGGTAGATGCTTTTAAAAATGTAATCATTGTTTTGCTTGATTGGCTAAACTCTATGATGGCTAAGGAACTTTTTTGCTGACTTTTTTAGGGCTTTATGTCAACCAAACTGTAAGTGAGAAGACTATATGAGACATGCAATAATATAGTCAAAGATATTAGACTTTTTTTCGATTAAATAAAAGCATGTTAAAAAAACTACCTCTTTCCAGTCCCCGAGCCATGACAGCAGTTTTGGGCCTGAATTTCCACTGCTTTTTTTATACATGCGTGTAAGCTGAACAAATATCCAGAAGATGTGGTCACACAAAGCCCACATTACATATGCCATTATTCATGACATTACACAGACTATAAGGTCTTCATTAGCATAATAAAAACACACAGTGGGAAACGCTTACCCAGCCCGGGTTCAAGCCCGAGGGAAGTTTGAGAAATTTCAGCCTGGCCCGGCTCAAACCTGACGGGCCTAATTGGTTTATGGCAGAGAAGACTTTTTGTCTTTTTATGTACAGTTACAGTTTAACACAAAAAGGATTTTGCCCCTCAAAAACCCAAATCTGAAGGTGAAACATGTCTGAATAACAAAAGACTAACACTGTGACTGGAAGCCACGTAACCAATAAGAATTTATTGTCACAAGCACAATTTGTTACACAAAAATAATGGGTCACATTTACACAATTTATACAGGTCTAGAACTCAATGTACAATTAATAGACTAACTAAATACCAATAGTTAAATATGTACTCACATTGCACACAATATCATTAAAACCTACACAAAAAACATGTACTGTGTGAAAGTAACACAAGTCGACATAAAAATCACATTATTTACAAAAAAAACATCAATTTGAGATCTTTAGCAAAAGGACTCCGATGTCTGTTCTCCCATCCGTCTGTCAGAGACATTATACAATCTATCATGTAAAAGCTCCCCTGCTAGAAAGTATTATTCAGTCTCTTAATAGTTCAAAAGGTTATAAAGTAATAAAGTCAAGTAGCCAGAGCTGAAGAACACCGATACACTAGTAAATACTGCGCTTTGCTTGGACGGTATGGCGGTTTTTCCCTTTTTAAAGCAGGCTGGTGAGATTAGCAGTTAGCCTCATGAAGTGCACTTTAAGCCTTAGCTTAGCAACTGTCCGCAATGAGGTTTTTTATTTTTTTTGTATTATTTTTGATTTTGAATTTATACATAGAATCCTTCTACACTCACATCAGGTTTTGTCTCTAGAGGGGTGGACATCACTACATAAAGTTTACACAGTAAGGGTGATGAGAGAGAGGAACAGCAGCAGGCGGAGCCGTGCAGCTTCTCTCCTGTGGCGGTTTGGCACCGGTGGTGTGCAAGAGGCAGATGGAGGTGAACTTCTTCAACACTCAGAAATATTTCTGTGCGTGTGTGTGTGTGTGGTGGGGGGGGGGACATGTAGTGTTGGGACTGGCATGAACATCAACACTGCTCTCTACAGTCACTGCAGGTACAACCAGAGGAGGCGATCGGTCGAGTACTGGTCCTACTATTATTTATTTTTTAAAACTTTTTTAGTCTTGCTGTGCTGTGAGTGAGTGAGTGAGCGTCATCCTGTCTGGACTGACAGCTGAAGTCAACTGATACACGCAAATCCAATTTGTTTCCATAATCCGATCTTTAAGACAGACTGTCTGCGCTGTTATTTACAAGTGATCAGATCAGGATTTGTGTGTCCAGACATCACCAACCTATCTGCATGGGTGTGAACCATGCTGTGAACCAGGCAACTGTGTATTACCCTGTGCGCTCACACTACAATATAATCATGCTGGGAAGTAAAGGGACTGGCGATGCCACATATTTACAGAAACCGTTTGCTGTATGGGATGTTGAGACTGTGATGAGATCTACAGCAACATGCATGATCTGCTGCTCACCCTCACACGCTCTATAGGCATGGTGTCAAACCTATTCTCAACATCTTTCAAAAAAAAGCTATTTCAGTTTTTAATGTGTGCCAATGTTTTGCAATCTTTTTTTCTCCACCCAGTTACAATCAGAACTCTGAAACCTTTGGCCAACCTTTCTGGAGTAGGACAGGTCTGAATTCCTCAACAGATAAGTCATGATTTATTACCATGGTGTAACTTTTTACAGTTAAATCAAATGTGAAGATATCGTGCAGCAGAACTCAGTGTCAGCTCTACACCAACACTATTATAAGTGATATAATAACGTATTACTGTAAAATCAATAAATTACAATTTAGGTCAAATTTACTGCAGCGTGTTTCAGTTGTCCAACAACATTAGCTTAAATAATCCTATAAAAAAGGCCTGCATGAAACAACTTGATCCAGAACAGATTGGCTGCAGCAGAGACTCTCTGGGCTAGTACCTTAAGATGCTACTTTGTGTCAGAGGGACTACTATTACCTGTGACATGGACTGTACTAACTGTTAATGCTCTGCAGCAGTTGAGGAGCAGTCACCCTGTAGCTTACTGCCTGAAACATTCAACGGTGCACGAGCACGGGCCGCAACAACTTGCAGAGCCTTCGCGCTGGAAACAGCCACGGTGACGTCATTTTATGGCTCACACACCTCACGCTGGGAACACCGTGGCGACCATAAACCTAGCTTTAACCCAGCTTGACAGAGCATGTCCCTTTGTTGTTGACAGCAGAATGACTGATTAGTGTGGAGACAAAAGCGTTACAGCAACCAGGCAGTAACTAGTAGTCTAACGCATTATTTTTTTATTTAAGTAACTCTAGTGCCTGTCCACAGCTAATCTTGCATAGCCTACTACTAGATCCATCAGCCTAACATTTTTGGTGCACATTTCTGTGTGCTCAATCATAATGGGTGGGCCTACCATAAAAAATGGTATTAAATGGTCCCGGGGCTAAATTATTAAAGACGCAGGCAGCATCTCCTCTGCTCTATCTGTGTCTGAGCTCCCCCATGAACGTAGACAAACGGTGTTCCGTACACTAACGATATTCCGTACAGTTGACATTTTACCGCCGCTCGCTAAATGAATACTTCCTGGTCATGAATAATATATATATATACTTGTCATCTTCATTTTCCCCACTCTCATCCCCGACCACCACCGAGACACCCACGGCATTTGAATCCAGTGAGTTTGATTGATGCGCCCACAGCGCTTGACAATGGAGGGTGGGGAAGCTGAAGTCCCGAAAACAGCTTCTGAGGGGAGATGACCAGAGCAGCGAAAAAGTACAATCAAACGTAATCTATGTTCTCATAGTACTGTAGTCTGTATGAAGTGATTATTATGTCATCACAAGTTGTTAAAGATCACCATTTGTTGAATAAATGCTTTGAAATGGCCTTTTTTTAACATCAACACCTGGCAATGACCGCTTGGCGCCACTGTTGCAGTGCAGCCGCAGCAGCAGGTCTGTATGCATGTCATCCTGTTAAGCAGTTTTCTTTAATGAAGGGTCAATAACGTTAATGTTAATTACAGCAGTTGACTATTTTAACACTTTGAATTTTCATTCTTTAACAGATCAAACAATTTTGCGCCGTTGATACGCTCTGTATGGAACACCGTTGTGCCTTTGGAGTTTGCGTTGAAGGCGGAGGTGTTACTTTCCCCCACTTTTCTCCAAAACTATTGGTCCAAAAGACATCTATCAAAGTGTAAACCAATCAATGGATATTCCCCTGGAGAACTAGCACACAAACTTGCTTGTTTAGCATTCAACAACAGAGCAGTGCTTGCTGAGGTGCGCTGAAAGACGATAAGTGTACAGAACATCGGGTGTAGTATATGTGAAATTGGCATAGTCCTAAATTTTGGTAATCTGCGTTGATGCTTGCAGACATGAACCGCTGACAAAAATGGTGCTGATATTATATCGACATCGATATGTGAGACTAGATATTGTCTTAGATTTTGGATATCGTAACATTGTGATATGACCCAAGTGTTGTAAAGGCTGCATTACAGTAAAGTGATGTCATTTTTCAATAGTTAAATAGTGATCAATAGTCAACCCTACAATACCGCCGCAATATCGACCTTGAGGTAAAAATATCGTGATATCTGATTTGTTCCATATCGCCATAGCTCTACCATGTGGACATTTTTAGAGAGAGGAAGTGTAAAATCTTGGATAATAATACTGATACTAGTCTCTTACAAATACAGCTATAATCACATGAAAGAAGAGGTTTAACACACTTCGACCGCTTCACAGGGAATTGCAAACCTGTCCGGTGCTCTCAGAGAACGGCAATCTGGTCAGGAAAAACTTCCGAGATTTGGTCCAAAGTATTCTGGAGCACACGGCCATGAGGCAACAAACTTTATTAGAAGACTAGTGTTTCATTGGAGTCAAAAGAGCTAGAATCACGTGACTGCCCTCCTCTGGTCATGCTGGCGCTGAATGCAGGGAACAGTTTCAGCAACCTGAATGCCCCAGACCGCCCCGTTTGTTCTAAGAGCTCGAGATGATGTGTGTATCATTGTGATGACAGTCAGAGAGCTGATACAGGTTGATTGGTGTGCCTTCCATCTTTACAAAGATGAGGTATGTGTAAGTTCACAGATAAATACTGCAGGCCGTGGAGCCCAAACGGTGAGTGAACTGTGTGTTGTGTATGACACATGTAGACAGACATCACATCAGCTGTGTGTTGGCGATCCAGCAATATTAGAAAAATGAAACAACATGACAGATGAATGCAAACGTCAGTCCAGTTCTGAGAGGGAGAGTGATGGAGAAAAGGTTTTTTTTCTTTACTCAGAGAAGGGTGGGAACATGCCGAGGTCAGCAAAGTCTTCAATGTTGTAGTTGGCTGTTCCCTGGGTGGGATCGCCAGCCATCGGTAACATGTCCTACAGAGACACAGGGACGGGGGGTGGGGGGGCAGACATATCACATATCTGTGTACAGTGGTCAGCAGCCAGCAGCTGGAAGAGACTCTGACACTTCTAATAGGGATGTAATGATATGATTCATGATTTTAAGTTGACAATATGATTTTCTAACAATTTGTGTAACAGAATGAGCTGCAGACAAATGACTAAAATATTCCTTTATTTGTATAAACTGTGCAGAACAACATGTGTCCTCTTATCAAAAGTGACATTTTATGTTATCTTAAACAACAAGAATTGAATAAAAAATCTATAATTCAATTTTTAAAACAAATCCCACATCAAAAAGACGTAGTGATGTCTGAAATCAAACGAGTGAAATATAAAGAAGATTTCACCCTAGGCTGTTTTAAAATTGCTTTGCCATTCATTTTCTATCTCAAGCTGTTGTAATGTCTAAGAGTGTGTGTGTGTGTTACCTGGAAGACTTCTGTCTGGCTGGGGTTGGGGTGTGTGTGCTGTTCCCCAGCCTGCTGTGAGTGATGCTGGTTCTGCCACTGGGACCAGACCTCACTGGGACGCCCCTGGAACTGGGCTCCACTCTGACTGCTCTCTCCCGACACATCTGGAATCACATGCAGGGTTACAGGCGTTTGATTTAACCACAATGTATTAAATACAGTTGGATCTGATGAGTATGTACTGTGACACTGTTTTGTCTGGCTGCTGTTAACACTGTTATGTGCTGCTCACACTAACAATGCTACTATTACTTTTTGTCTTGCTTTATTATGTATTCACTTCATCATTTAGTAAATGCAAATTCTTCACTCAAGTCTTAAATTGAGTCTGATAACACAGACAGGTTGCCCATCTTTACCCTCCATCATAACTCCCTGGGACACAGATATAGAATGCCAACCCACTTAAGTGATAGTGTGTTAGGCTACATTTACATTGCTATGTTTTGGATTTTAAGCAGAGTTTTGAGCCAAAAGCGATCTCTGTGCACACAAATGTTTTTAGCTCCAGTAGAAGAACTAATCCCTATTTAAACTAACATGCACAAACCAAAATATCTCATCAACATTCTTGTATACTGGGCATAAACATGAGGCACCCGTTGCTGTTAGTTGCCATGGTAAAGTTATTAGCTTAGTCTCAGAAAACAAGACGTCATGACCGATAAGACCCAATCAGGAGGAGAAACGTCAGTCAGTGTCGGTGTTGCCAAAGGTCTCTGTTTGCGCCATCGTTGAGACTGCAACACATTCCAAACCAAAACGGGTCAGAAGTGTTTCCAAATGTCTCCGGTTTAGGGGCTCGGAAACGTCAGAGCAGGGTGAATGAGAGGGGGAAACGTAGCAAAAGATATGTTTGTTTTTTTAAACCAATACGTAGCAATGTAAATGTAGCCTTAGTCACCAGCTCCCTGGCAGCAGGTCAGGTCATCTGTTGCTAATTCATGTTAATTCTGTGAGTAACTCGACGACAGAGCAAAATGAATCTTGGTGGTTGCCAGGTTTGTGTGCTCTCTGCCAGCTGGTGTCTGTACTAGCTAAAGATCATGTGTGAGGGAAGACACTCCACTTAACACTGTGACACTGTACAGTCAGAGTGACCTGAGTGCGCCTGTAGTTCAGATATGTGCCTGCGGATGGAGGAAAGTTACGTCATACCATGGGTTGAGGATTCATCAGGGGAAGAGAAAGTGTTTGGGAAACCAGAGACAGGGGCCTCTCATTGACCACCTTCTGCCAAAGGAGTGAAGTCAGTCGAATGAAGCACAGCAACCGGACCCAAACCACAGCTTGCAGCGCGTCAGCACCACTGTCATGGAGGAAGTACCCTCAAGCACAGAGAATCCCACCCAACTTTCCAGACCCACGATCGAGAGGAGGCTGGTCGGGCACAGACCACGTGTGAAATGGCCTGCTGCCGCCGACAAGAAACAGTGGGAAGCAATCAACAGCGATTTGTCCCTGACCCTAGAGCAACTTAAAGGCACAGCGGAAAAGAAGTTGGAGAGTATGGGGGACATCATCCACCGGTATGGAGCAGAACGCTTTGGTATACAAGAAGGGAAAGGCCAGAAAAAGTCTCCAACTGTGCCAACCTCCAGGAGGCAACAAGAGATCAAGCGCCTCATCCAACAGAGGAGGCAACTTCGGAAGCAGTGGAAGAAAGCCTTGGAGGGGGAAAAGGATTAAGGTGCTTGAAGCTGACATCAAAAACCGATTGGCATCCTTCCGCAGAGCAGAAAACCTACGGAAACGCAGAAAGAAAAAAGAAAGATCTAGAACACAGTTCTACAAAGACCCCTTCAAGTTTCTAAAAAGCATTTTCATTCGAGAGAAAAGTGGATCTCTGAAGGCAGCAGGGAAAGACCTGGAAGATCACCTGAAAGCGACACACTCTGATCCAAGACGGTATGAACGGATGACCATTCCACCAGACATCCCACCAATCAACTCTCCAGAACATCAGATGGAGACTGGTCCTCCGACCTGGAGAGAAGTAGAATAGGCAGTACAACGGTCAAGGGCGGCATCAGCCCAAGGACCTAATGGAATCCCATACAAGGTGTACAAGAATGCGCCGGATGTCCTGAGGTTTCTTTGGAAGCTCATGAGAACAGTGTGGCAGAGGAAGATGGTGCCCAAAGTGTGGCGTAGGGCAGGAGGGGTCCTGATCCCAAAGGAGAAGGCAGAGAACATCAGCCAGTTTCGGCCAATAGCCTTACTAAATGTAGAGGGTAAAATCTTCTTCAGCGTCATTGCTAAAAGGATGTCTGAATACCTTCAAAGAAATAAGTACATTGATACATTGTTACGGAAAGCAGGATCTCAGGTTTTTCTTGATGCTTGAAACACTCTAGCATGATCTGGCACCAGATCCAGACCGTAAAGGCGAGGAAAAAGGACCTCCATGTTGTCTTTTTGGACCTTGCTAATGCCTTTGGGTCAGTGCCCCATGAACTCCTGTGGGCCGCCTTCACCTTCTTTCCCATTCTGGACACCATTACAACCCTGGTTAAATCCTACTTCCAAGACCTGCAGTTCTGCTTTACCACGGCTGATTTTACCACGTCTTGGCAATCCTTGGAAGTTGGCATCATGGCAGGATGCACCATCTCACCCCTGGCCTTTACAATGGCAATGGAGGTCATCATCCGGGCATCAAAATAGGTAGTGGGTGGGCAGCGGCTTAACACGGGCACACGCCTTCCTCCCCTCAGAGCCTTTATGGATGACATCACTACTCTGACCACCACTGCTCCATGTACCAGGAAACTGCTCGAAAAACTGGAGGAGAACATCAGCTGGGCTCGCATGAAGATAAAGCCATCAAAGTCACGCAGCATCTCCATTGTCAAGGGAGTGCGCTCTGACTGCAGATTCTTCATTGGAGAGGAGCCCATCCCAACAGTGTCTGACCAGCCTCTTAAGAACATCGGAAGTAGGGCTGCATGATATGAGGAAAATATCTAATTGCGATTATTTTGACTGATATTGCGATTGCAATATGATACGATATTGAAGGGAATGATCATGTTTGTGTCATTATTCTCATTTTCACTGACTAATATTAAATCTTTAAAAATTAAAATGATTATAGTGTGATTTTTCCGAGGATCTGTACCAAACAAAGAGGTTTTCTGTAGTCTGTAGGATAGGATTTGTAGGCCGGGACGTCTCTGAAGCACCACAATACTTCATTCAGAATGGTTTGACACATATTTTGCCTTTAACAAATATTGCGCCCCTCTGTAATTTGGATATTGCACTAGTCCATATTGCAATTTCAATAAAATTGCGATTAATTGTGCGGCCCTACTCGGAAGGTGGTATGATGCCAGCCTGAAGGATAAAGATCAGGTACAGCAGCTGCGGAAGGAAATCAGAAGTGGGCTCCAGGCCATCGACAACACTCAGCTGCCTGGAAGATTGAAGGCCTGGTGTTTACAGTTTGGCCTTCTTCCCCGAGTGCTTTCCTACCCTTTCCATTTTTGAGATCCCAATCTCAACAGTGGAGAAGTTGGAAAGAGGAATCACAGGCTACATCAAGAAATGGCTTGGAGTGCCTCGATGCCTTACCACCATAGGCCTCTACAGAGATTGCGCCCTCAAACTGCCCCTCACCAGTCTCACCACAAGAATTAAAGTGTGCTAAAGTAAGACTCCAGATGACACTGATTGAATCTTGTGATGCAATGGTGAGTAACAATGCACCAACCTTGGTGGGAGGCCGCAAATGGAGACCAGCCAGTGTGGTGGAGGAGGCAGTAGCCGCTCTCAGACTTGCGGACATAGTGGGGCATGTCCAGCAGGGAAGGAGAGGCCTCGGGCTAACATCTAGGCTGCCAGCCTGGAATACAGCCACGGCACCAGAATGGAGGAAATTGGTGGTGGAGGAAATACACCGGCAGGAGGAAGCAGCAAGGTGGGCCAAGGCAGTTTCCCTTGGTAAAGTGGGACAGTGGACACGTTGGGAGAGTGTGGAGAGAAGGAGGATCAGCTGGAAGGAGTTGTGGAGCATGGAAGCAAAGCAAATCAGCTTCATCATCAGGGCTACATACAGTGTTCTTCCAACACCCAGTAATCTCCATCAGTGGTTGGGTGAAGATCCAGGATGTGCCCTCTGCTCCAGGCCAGGTTCTCTCAAGCACATACTGACCAGGTGTAGAGTCAGCCTCACCCAGGTACATTACGCCTGGCGTCATAACCAAGTCCTTAAGATCCTCGAAGCCACCCTCTAAAAAAAACGGACTGCTTCCAACTCCCTACCACCATCAGCACCCAATCCACTGCAGATCAACTTTGTCCGCATGGGGGCAAAGGTAGCCAGGTGCAGCCCCACTTCTCTGGAGCATGGTCAGCTTCGAGGGGCCTGTGACTGGAAGATGCTAGTGGATGTTGGTCGGCGGCTTGTTTTTCCTCCAGAGATTGCAATCACCACACTTAGGCCTGACATAGTTCTCTGGTCCCCCTCTCTGAAGAAGGTCTTCATCATCAAACTCACTGTACCCTGGGAGTACTCAGTGGACGAGGCATACGAGCGAAAACAACTACGCTATGCTGAGCTAGCTGCTGAAGCACAATATCGTGGATGGAAAACTGAAGTCCGTCCAGTGGAGGTGGGGTGCAGGGGGTTCGTGGCAGTGTCTACCACCAGACTGCTTAGAGACCTGGGAATCAGAGGCCAGAGCCTGCGCCAGGCCATCAAAGCAATGTCTGAGGCAGCTGAGAGAAGCAGCCAGTGGCTGTGGATAAAGAGACAAGACTCCTGCTGGGCCCCGGCTTGATTGGGGGGATACACTGCAGGGACTTGATCACCCCCGTAGGGCCTTCCTCAGCCGAGGATGCCCACCTGAAAACTCCACTGTGTCAACTACATTGCCAAGGTCAAGTACATTCTTTGGTACGCGCTTGCACTTAAAGGATGTATTACATCTCGTCCTATTTCCTGAAAACAACAACTCCAATAGAGTGATCGTGTCAAGTCAATTTAAAGACTCACAGTCTTCCAAATTAAAAATGAAATTCAATCCATATCAACAATTTAAGCTGTTCAATTTAATAGTTTTGAACCAGGAACTTCAGCATTTGGATCAAGAAACTCATGAAATAAATAAATAAATCCACCAACATTGCATACTAGGGTTGCACGATATTGACAAAATGTGATATTGCAATATCGATTATGAATTATTTCAACTGACTGTCGTATTGGACTGGTACAACATGAATAAATAAATAACGACCATGTCTACAGAACAGGACATGTTTTACTGGTTGTACAGTACAAAATAAATAAATAAATAAAGAGAACAGGACACAACTTTTTTTTCGCTTCTCTGATTCATTCTGTTTAGTTGTCTCCATTTCTTCAATTACACTGTTACTCTGTCGAAATATGCACACACGTGGTACATAGGGTTTGTCACGTAGTGGACCCATGCGCTGACGTGCACTAACATGTGCAAGTGACACGGTAACTGGCCATTGAGACATGATTATAGTGTTTCAAGTGGGCTCTAAATCGAACACAACTAAGCCACACAGCCAACGGATGGGACGCAGCGCTCCACAAAATAAACAAAATATTGCATACTTATTGCGACACTTTCGATATATTGCGATAACGATATTGAGTCGATATATCTTGCACCCCTATTGCATACCTTCTGTTGCTAAAGGTAATGTGGTCAATGTAAGTATAGTAATGGTATAAGTAATGGTAAATGTAAATATAAGTATCAGATTGGCAGATACCCAATATCACAAATCCAGAGCAGGGAAAGGCAGAGTCCATCTTTAGAAAAATGTTTGTCCCCGTTGCCATAAAATATCTTAATCAGTAAGCACAGCCACAGTTTGAAACCAGCTTGTTACCTCAGCTCACCGTGCATCATATCTATTTATTTACCACGGATCCAGTCCTCACCATGGAGCACCAGCTGCTGCTTTTAATGTACAGTAGCTTCTATTGTGTATGGAGTGTTTATGTAAATGTGTTTTAATGTGTCCTGTCTGGATGTGATATGTGTTTTAATGAACCCTTTTTAATTACAGTCTTTGTATGTGCAAACCATCTACGCAAAACAGTAGACAATTACATTTTTTCTTATCTATATAAATATGTAACATAAGGACAGCAAAAATAGTTATCACATTTATACATCCAAAAATACATAAAATATGATAAGATCAGAGTCTAAAGTGCTTTGTGCTAATACATTCGTTTTAAAGTGCTTTTTGCTAATGCTTGCTCAGAAAATGCTTGTGCATCAGAGTATCCAACAGCCTTGGGGATACGTGCTTTTCCGCAGGCGAGCTTAAACTCTGGAATCGCCTTCTGGAGGGGATTTGAAGAAGGAGCTACAGGGTTAGAGAAGTCAGTGATCACTTTCTGTGCCTTGCATCTGATACGTGTGGCACATATGGAGGAGACAGAGAAAAGGCCACAGCCAATGATCTTGACGTGGTGCAAACAACTCTTTCCAACTGTTCCCTCTCAGGGGCGGGGGGACTTTCTTTTTTTTTTTAACTCTTTCTCTCGCTCATACACAAACAAATACATTGCCTGGATGGCAATTCCAAACAGCAGCTACACACTCCGACACCAGATGTGGATATACAGACATGTACACACACACACACACACACACACACACACACACACACACACCCTTGCAAGGGAACATTCTTGCTGTTTCAGAGTAATAAACAAAATGCTCATCTCATCTCCACGCAGAAACAAGAGAGGCTGAGCCGCTGATGGAGAGAGGGAAGAGAGCACATGTAAAAAAAAAAAAAATACAGTGGAAAAGTAACCAAACACATAGAAGGCTGGTTGTGTATATATGAAGTGGATCACGATAATGAAAAAAACAGAGCTTATCATAACTCAATAATGATGAACACAGGCAACAACAGAGGAAATGAATGGCACTGGCTGTAACTGACTTCATCCTTCTAATGGGCTGGCAGCAAAGAGAGAACGAATGAGGGAGTGTAAAAATCAAACTCCCAAAATCAGCCTGAGAGAAAGAACAAAAGAGAGGAAATAAAGAATAGATGAATGAGGTAGCAGAGAGAGAGAGAGATAATCCATTTGGCTAATGTATGTGTCCATTAAAAGGCTATCAAGTAGCCGTTGCATGCTGGACAGGCTTTATTCCTACAGCAGTGTGGACAACAAACAGCAGCAGGCCTGAGCAGCTGGCTGATGAGCCATCGCTGACTGAACACACTCAAACATTCTCTTTGTGTTCTATGGTGTGTGGCTCCAGGAAACAAGATCCCACTCAATTAACCACTTTGATTTAGAGTGAAATGTCTTGACTAGGGCTAAAACTTTTGTAGAAATTATTTTCAGAATTGACTAATCTGCAGGTTATTTCCTCAATTACTAGATTAATTTGGTCTAATAAAGTAGAAAAATGCTGTTAATAATTCCCAGAGTCCAAGGTGATGTTTGTTCATCTTGTTTGTTTTGTCTGACCAACTTTTGGTGCCCAAAAACACACTGCAGTTTCTGGCTGGATTACAAAGCTTCAGGAAGCTGTACGATTGCATAGAATAACTTGTTGACGTGGCCTATCTCTCTCCTCCTAGTCTCGCTTTGCCAGACCTTTCTCCACAGCGCTGCGGAGGAAGGTCTGGCTAGTCCACACAGCATTCCTGGATGGGAGAAAAACATGCTCTGGTTTATTGGCATTTCTTTAAACCAATCACAATCGTCTTGGGTGGGGCTAAGCGCCGGACAAAGCCACGGTGCTTCTGCAAAATAGCCTTCGGGAAGGAACTTGTTTTGGTGGAACGTGTACGTTCAAAAGTTTTAGTCGTGCAACAGAAAACTCAGATTGGACAGATAGTCTAGCTAGCTGTCTAGATTTACCCTGCAGAGATCTGAGGAGCAGTTAACCCTAGTCCTCATAAATCCACCGCACAGGAAGAGGAAGGTGACGGACATCCGGCCGAAAAGAGGGACATCTGGTGGAATTTCCAGCGGCAACGGAGCAATCCCGGATGTGGAAGGTCGTAGATATAGACTACTCTCCTCCTAACAAAAAAAAGTAAATCTCTACACTGTATTGATCTGGAGATATTGAATATGACATTAAACGTGTAATTTGTTGTCGTATACAACATACGGTCAATAGGTCCTCGGTGGAGAGGGTGGACAGCTTCAAGTACCTTGGTGTCCACATCACAGAGGGTCTGACCTGGAGGCTAAATACTGACTCAGCGGTGAGAAACGCAATGCAGAGACTGTTTCACCTCAGACGCCTCCGGGTATCTGCCTGGTACAGAAGGAGCAACGAACCGCCAGGCCCTGCAGAGAGCGGTTTGTTTGGCTGATAATACAATAGGCAGTATCCTACCCTGCATACAGGTTATTTATACCAGGTGTTGCAAGAAAAAAGGCTAGGAGAATCACTAAAGATCCAAACCACCCTGGTAACAGCCTTTTCTCCCTGGTGAGGTCGGAGAAAAGCTACCAGATACACCAAGCTAGAGATCTTACTCTTAAAGGTCCTATGACATGCTGCTTTTTGGATGCTTTTATATAGGCCTTAGTGGTCCCCTAATACTGTATCTGAAGTCTCTTTCCCAAAATTCAGCCTTGGTGCAGAATTACAGCCACTAGAGCCAGTCCCACAATGAGCTTTACTTAGGACGTGCCATTTCTGTGTCTGTAGCTTTAAATGCAATTGAGGAGGAGAGAGGGGAGGGCAAGGTGAAGGATGGGGGTGTGGCCTTGACCAACTGCCATGCTTCGCTTGTTTTCAAGCCATGATGTCTCTCTCTTTCTCATGGGTGGGCCAAATTCTCAGGGCGAGCAAAGCAGAGAAAGGGGAGGTAACCTTTCCCCTTATGACGTCATATGGAGGAGATTCCAGATCGGCCCATCTGAGCTTTCATTTTCTCAAAGGCAGAGCAGGATACCCAGAGCTTGGTTTACATCTATCGCCATTTCTAGCCACTGGGGGACCATAGGCAGGCTGGGGGAACGCATATTAATGTTAAAAAACCTCATAAAGTGAAATTTCCATGCCATGGGACCTTTAACTAAAAAGGTGGACCTCTGTTGTGATAATTTCTATAATGTTGTCAGACATGAATTTGAGCATGTCAGTGGTAAAACAAGCACTTTTTGTGGACATAAATTGAAGATGTGCAATTGCCCAATAACTTGCATTGTAGATTGTTTCCGAATCCCGAGTTACCCTTTAATATACAGTAAAGGAGTATGGAGTCTGGCTGCCAAACACAATGTTCTGCTGTTATAATAAATATTTCAAACGTGAGTTGTCTGACTGAACTTCATTTATACCAGTCTGTCAGTGGAAAAAGACGTTTTCTTAAGTAGTGTTCAGAAGCGCTTATCAGAGGCAACGTGCTGTGTTAAAAGGCTGGTGTGTATGAGCTGTTAACGCAGTGTGGCTGCTGTCTGCTTTGCTTCCCCATCCGTGTAATTACGTCTGTACAAGGGGGAAAAAAACAAGCCAGTAAGGCTTAAAAGCAAGGGAATGGCTTTCCTATTTGAATTGAATACATGTAACCTGGTCTCAGTTACGGTCTGAAGACGGCAACAATCTTTTCTTTTTCTCTCTTTTCTCTAATGTTAAAGGATCTTCCAGAGCTCAGCAGGGGTTGATACAGGGGATGTAATTACTTGTGGCATATCTTTGGAATCTGAAACTTTTTGATATAAAAAGTACCCTCCAACACACATTTCGCAAGAAACCACCAGCATCAGCACTGTTACATATCTAACTCACTGAAGGAGTATTAATGGTGCCTTCACATGGACACGAGAAGTGGAAAAATTTGCAAACAACCTGTGACACACACAGATATTTTTAAAATGGTGATGGTCATGGAAATCTACACAGTTCATTTCTTGCCTCAAAAATTCAAATTAAAAGTTAATTTTGTGATCAAATAGCATATGAAACTGCTGTCCTGCATTGTGGGACAAAGAAGGCGAGGTAGACCGGTCCCATGCATACTGGAGATTTTTTCGGAATCAGTACGACTTCTGGGTATTTTTTGACATACTGCAGATTTTGCTTTTGTTTGCATACCGCATACTACATGCTACATCTTGGCCGGATCAGTTCGTACTGCTAGTATAGTAGGCAGTTTTGAACACAGTCCATGCGTTCCCACTGTCTCTCTCTCCCTACATCTGGCACCCTGCATCACTGTCATCTGTTTTTGCAGTTCTGCTGTATGCTATAGTTCAAACACCTTTCAGTTTCAACTCCTCTCTGTCCACTGGAGAAGGTGACAGCATGGGGAGAGTAACACATTTCAGCTCTATTGTTCATTCTCCTTTCCAAAACAGTGGCACTATTTCCTGCCCAATTTTTGCTGATTTATATACAAATGTAACTAGGAATAATTAAAAGGGTTCAGTGATAATTTGGTTCAGTGTCAGTATAGTTTAAGGACTAATCGTGATAATCAATGACAAACAAATGGCTAGGATTGGGCATCGAGAACCGGTTCCAACTTGGAATGGTTTCAAAAGTTCCAACGGAATCGTTTTTTTTATTGGAATCGTTTGGAAATTTGGTTTTGAATCCATTCATCAGTTCCAAATTTAACACGCGCAAGTTTTGGTTTCCGTAGTGGCCGCCATACTTCCAGGCTCTTGTTGTGTTGCAGCCGTGGAGCACAGTAAACGGCGCTCTAAAGTGTGGCTTTATTTCACGCCGGAAAAGGCCAGTAAAACTGTAAATCACCATTGAATAAAAATAAAAATGATACTCTTATTTGTGAAATAAGCATGTGACCCGTTTCAACTCCTTCCCTCAAAGAATTGAAATCGAGAATCGATAAGAACCGGAATAGAAAGGAAGAATCGGATTGGAATCAGAATTGTTAAGTAGGGGTTAATGCCCAACGAGGTGTCCATTGTCTGGTATTAATGGACGACGGCGAAGCGTGAACTGTCTGACGCCAAAGTTAATTAATACCTGACATGGACACCTCGAAGAGCATTAACCCACTTATACCATGGTCACTTGCCAAATAATTTTTTTTTAAACATTAATTTATATTTTAATACGTTTTACAATCAAATTCTAAAGTTTTTCCAAACAATAACTCTGTTTCCCTTGTTACGCCTGAGGGTTTGACTAATACCTAGAACAATCATTCCCATCCCATAAGGTTTTTATGCAATGCAAACATTGTTCAATGCTTTTGGGAATAGAACGGACCTTAGATACGACTTGCCACCGTGAGATATTTATAGTCCGTTCAGTACACCGTAAAACCCTTCAGCTCAGCTACGAGCCAGAGAGCTAACGCTATGCTAGCAAGATTCAAAGTCAATAACATTGTGTACAGTTGGCAATCACTAAAAACAATTTGACAGTATGTTTAACAAAAAGACAAGCTAGCTATCCAGCCATGTCATTGTCCCCAAAACAATATAACGACTTTTACGAACAAATTTTATCCGTGATGTGTAACGTTACTGTTGGCCGCAGCCTAAAGTAGCGACCTGAACAGTGAACGGGTTGTGAGAAAACGTTATTCGCTGTGAAACAAAGTTATTCCAGAGGGGCAGTGTAACTTACTTCTTGCAGCTTGTGTGTTAATGCCATCTTGTGGTGTTCAGAGGATGAGGCACTAAAGCACCACACAGTGTTGGAAATAACAGATTCACATTTCCTTTTTGTTTTAATGTAGCACATTAATTTAGAACAGTAAACAGTCAGTTTCACCGGAACTCCTTTAGTAGGTGTCCTATGACACTTTTTTATGAACACCCTGCAGCCAATCAGAACCGAGTATTCACCCAGACTATGGTATAAAATCAAAACGATGCCCAACCTAAATATAGCTGTTAAAAAATGTTTGACGTCCAGAGGTTTGTCTGATGTAATGTAGAACAATGGTCTTTATTTGATTACTCTAAATGCAATTTTGTATTGGTATTAATATTTGCTATATTGTGGTATATAATAGTTTTCTTTGATTTCAATGTCACCAAGCCCTACCTAATAAGATTTTCACTGGACAGAACCTGTGCTGTAGATATGTTTCATTCACATGTTGTTCCTCAGTTTCTGTGTTCATGAGATTATGTTTGCACACAGACAGATGCATACACACACAGAGACTTCCACAGCAAATGAATGTTCTACAGTCCACACCACACAGGTGGGACATTACAATACATCACCCAGTAATAAATAAGGATACAAAAAAGAAGAGGAAGGCTCACCAAAAGCTGTGCTGCGGTTTGTCAGTCCTGAGTAGGCGTTGCCGCTGGGGGAGGATGTGGCCGGGGATGAGAGGGGACTGTAGGAGGCCGGGTCCGTCTGGTAGCTGTGGCCAGAACCAATACCAAAGGGACTGGACTGGGCTTTACTGGGCTGGGGAGCACAGATACTAGTTATCTATACAGCATATCAGGGCTGTCCATGTACAGCAGGGTTCAAAGCTCACTGCACTCTGGCTATTTTTAATTAGGCTTCCTGAAAACACACTATGATTACTTATGAATGCCTACCATAGGCATTAAATATGCAAAAGCTTTATTTTCGAATTTGAACATGCTTTGTAATTAATTTAAATGAGTTAATAACCATTTTTTACACACATGAAAAATATCTGACACTGTGTCACATAAACATTATTTCCATGAGTTGGCCAAACTACAAGATGAAACTCCAGCTGCTGTATTTGTGTAACATTATTATTACATTATAATTTAGGTATTATTACAGGTAGTAAGCACCAGCAAATGTTGTTTGCAAAAAAATGTCAAAGAAACTTCATGTTAGAATAGTCAACCAATCCCAATGCAGCTACAATAACTAACTCAGGTGGGTCATTTCTGGGTTTACTGTTGGTTAGAGTATTTGAAATGATCTACACATATTATTAATAATAATAATAGGCGGGCGCCCATATATAGAGGTTTACTCCTCGACGCAGCGGGCCCGGGTTTGACTCCGACCTGCGGCCCTCCTGCTGTCCTGTCAAATAAGGGCCTAAAAATGCCCAAAAAATAATAATAATAATAGCTTGGATTTTTAGAGTGCCTTTCAAGGGACCCAAGGACGCTCTACATGAAGGCAACGCACAAACAGAACGAACAAAACAAATTAATGGAATTAGTGGTGGTTTTCATTAGTTAGTTTAATTTGCCTTTAACATGATGTAAGAGAAAACATTTTATAAAAAAAAGCCATTCTACAGTACTCTTTGTTCACAAAACACTTTGTTCAATTATTGTATTGCAAAACTTACTACGTACTATTATTTACTGTTTAACTGTTGTTAGGTCCTTATTAAATGTTTCCATAAACAATATTTTGTGACTCACAGTATGTGACTCTCCTGGTTTAGTCATCAGTCAGAAACATTAACAATAATAACTTTGATAAAAAGCAGAAGGTACAAGCTTGTGTTCAGAAAATGATGACTATTTGTTGTTGTAACTTTGATTATTCACAAAAAAGAAAAACAGTAATACAATTTACAGTCATGTGAAAAAATTAGGACACCCATACTAAAGTTGACTAAAAAGAGGAATAAAAAAATCATCTTTAGGAAATTGATCTTAATGCCTTAATTAAAAAAAATGAGGAAAAATCCAATCTTTAAGGACACCAATTTTCTTTGTGAATCAATAATGTATCGTAAATAAATAAATGTTTTTCCTTAAAATACAGGGGGCATAAGTAAGTACACCCCTATGTTAAATTCCCATAGAGGCAGGCAGATTTTTATTTTTAAAGGCCAGTTATTTCATGGATCCAGGATACTATGCATCCTGATAAAGTTCCTTTGGCCTTTGGAATTAAAATAGCCCCACATCATCACATACCCTTTACCATACCTAGAGATTGGCATGGTTTTATTTCAGTTAGCCTAATAGCTGGTTTGATTTGCATTGAGAGATGATTTTATGGAAAGTACCCCATGCCAATCTCTAGGTATGGTGAAGGGTATGTGATGATGTGGGGCTATTTTAATTCCAAGGGAACTTTATCAGGATGCATAGCATCCTGGATCCATGAAATAACTGGCCTTTAAAAATAAAAATCTGCCTGCCTCTATGGGAATTTAACATAGGGGTGTACTTATTTATGCCCCCTGTATTTTAAGGAAGAACATTTATTTATTTACGATACATTATTCATTCACAAAGAAAATTGGTGTCCTTAAAGATTGGATTTTTCCTCATTTTTTTAATTAAGGCATTAAGATCATTTTCCAAAAGATGATTTTTTTATTCCTCTTTTTAGTCAACTTTAGCATGGGTGTCCTAATTTTTTCACATGACTGTATCTCCAATGCTTTTCTGTGTGCTTCAAGAAAATGTGCATGTTAAGTTTGGGTTATTGTTCAGGTTGCAACTGTGTTGAGAAATTTTACAGCAACAGTAACAATGACCATAGGAATTAACTGAATTTTGAGGATTTCAATACTATTATATACTGACAGGGCTGCTGCTATTTATGACATAATATTCCAAAACCCTACAGAATGATGTTTCTTTACTTCAATTCAAACACCCAGCTGTTGCAAGGACGTCAGCCCAAAATACATGTTGGGGGCTAGTTGTGGTTCCAAAACAACTTGATGACTTTGTGGCACAGTCTTCTTTCATTCCTTAGACACAAGTCATTGTTTTAGGCAAATGGGCTTTTCCAACATTGGGTAACTGCATTAAATAATTCCAGGTTTACCTACGTACTGCAGGACACATCTATCACCCAGTATGATGTCTTAATGTCTGCTGTGTTTAGAGATGGTGAAAACATACAACCCTCTTTTTCCCTCATATCATCTGGCTCTAGTTATTGTGATGTATTTAGTGGTTACTGAAAAACACAGAATTCAGTCCAATAGAATGACCTGACAAGTGCAGCAGTGTATGTGGAAGACAGATGAGCCTGTTAAGAAACATATGCTCAGCACATTCCATTAGCAAGATTGTGACGCACGCACGCACACGCACACACACACACACACACACACACACACACACACACACACACACACACACAAATAACAAACATGACCAATAAGATAAGTCCATCTGTTAACAGAGACCAGAGATAGGAGTCTGGGGAGAGAAAATTAGTTTGGCAGTCATGGCTGACTTTATTATTGATAGAGCATTGGTTTCACATACAGTAATAATTGTGTGTATTTGCTTTCATTTGTGTGTGTTTTACCTGTCCAGAGAAGGGGGGTCGGTTGCCTGACCATGCCACCTGGCCGGGATTGAGCTGTCTGGAGATCTGCGCTAGATTCTGATTAGATGAGCCTGATGGCTGGATGTCGTTCACACCAGGGACATGGATCACAGAGGAACTGTGAGCACAAAGACACACACACACACACACACACACACACACACACAGTCAGGCTTCACTTTTCTCTATAGACACACTACTATCACACCACAGGCCTAGTCTCGCTTTGCCAGACCCTCCTCCAAAGCGCACTGAAGGAAGGTCTGGCTACTCTACGTAGCATTCGGGGATGGGAGGAAAACGTGTTCTGGTTTATTGGCATTTCTTTAAACCAATCAGAATCGTCATGGGCGGTGCTAAACTCCGCACAGAGCCGCTGCAAAATAGTCGTGCAGGAGAAAACTCAGATTGGACAGATAGTCTAGCTAGCTGTCTCAATTTACCCTGCAGAAATCTGAGGAGCAGTCACTTTATAACACACGTTATAATGCTCGCCTAGCTGCTAGCGTGGCACGCCCTCATACTCTGCAACTGACTAGCTAGCAGTGCTTACCTAGGTACTGCGCATGTGCAACTCCCAACAAAGATGGAACAGAGATGCCTCACTCGGTAGCTAAAGCAGAGAGCTCAACACACAGGGTGAAAAGAGGAGCTGCAGCAATGTGCAGTACTACACAAATATA
The DNA here is from genome assembly GCF_008315115.2 of Sander lucioperca. NCBI lineage: Eukaryota > Metazoa > Chordata > Actinopteri > Perciformes > Percidae > Sander > Sander lucioperca. The sequence continues at coordinate 33,765,923 of NC_050175.1, forward strand.
GTTGTTTTTGTAAATTAAACCACATTTACACACAAACCTATTCTGGTACAACCTCTAAATACAATTATGAACCTGAAAATTAGCATAATATGAGCATTTTCAAATTCCAAACACAAAGAAAGCGAAAGGAAAAGCAAAATACATGCATCCGGCGGAATTTCCTGCAGCACCGGAGCAATCCCTGAAATGGAACGTCAAGGATATAGACTACCACAGGCCTAACCAAGTGGGTTACGGTTGTAACATGCTGCATTAAATGCACTACGTGTGCATTCACACTGACGGTGTCGGCCGTCAGACGGTGCGGTGAAAATGCAGGTCTTCCCATTCATCTTGAAAGGGGGTAGTGTGTTTAGGCTGTGGTGGTGGGGGGCCGCAGGGGGGAGACGAAGAAAAAGCAGCAGCCTACAGAGAAAAGTTGAGACAAATTCAACTTTTGGTGAAACGCAACCCGACGTCACGCCACAGTGGCCAGTCATGTTTCATGATCAGACTTGTCAGTGTGTTTTGAGGAGGTCTGAGAGTCCCGTACAGGAAACAGGACACATCACTGCCTCTATCGCTGCCACAAGAAAGATTAAAACACCAAACACAAGCACTGAACTGCCCGGCTGACTGTTTCCTCAGTCCCTCCATCTCTTTTCTTTCTCTCTTTCTCCGTGAAATAAAGCTGCCTTCAAGTGCGGTCGGAAATGTCAAGATCTATAAACGATCTGACGGAAAACAGTAACTGTGAAATATAAATTCTACTTGTGCTACATTGGTAAAGAACACAACAGGAAGTCACACAAATGGGCCATTTACAGTTTTTGCTGATTGCTTACACACTAAAAGTGAATGCTTAGACAAAAGCATCAAAACCCCTAACTTTTGTAACCATGCCTTAAACAAAGGCACCAAAAGTACAAACACGTTTTCAAGAATGAAAACTCTTGCAATTATTTGGGGAAACACTTCAAAATGCAAAACACTATTGGCAACACACCCAGACACATGATCACCTTCTGTGCCGCTATTAGTCTGCAAGGAGTTCTCCATCACCATGCCACTCTAGGTCCCTACAATACTGCACACATAATCACATTTCTGGATGCACTACATAATTTAGTTGTACAGGATGGACCACAGCAGCCCAGGTTTGTTGTCATCTGGGATAATGTTAGTTTCCACCGTGCTGCTCTGGTCCAGGACTGGTTCACCAACCACTGATGTAACTTCACAGTATTGAGACTGAGAAATTCTTTTCAGCTTGGCAATGGAAAGTTTACGACCGCCAACCACATACCCGCATGCCTCTTCTGCAAGCAATGGAAGATGGAATTGCTTGTCATGTGAATGAGGTGATGTGGCCAGACCCTAACAGGAGGCGGGATCCATAAACCATCCACCCCATCCTTTACAAACCACAAAACCACTACAATTGTTTTTCATTTCAATTTTTTGCAAGTATTTTTTCATTGTTTTTTGTTTGTTTACAGTAACATGTATTGATTACTGTATTGTAATTCTACTTTTCGTTGTGTTTTTGTACAAATCTGCAATTCATTGCATCCATTGTAATGTTGGTAGATGTTCTGTACTTTAACAATCTTTTACAGAAGCCTGTATGAGACAATAGGTATACAAAATACTAAAGAGAGCAGTGTTTTGTATAAAGTACATCAGTGTGTTGTTGCGGCTTTGAAAGAGTAATTCAAGTGGTGCATGCGACTATCATTTTGTTGCAAAAATGCCATTTTGAGAAAGGATTGTTACATTTTGATTGCAGAGTTTCATACTGACATAGAAGTGAGATATTTATCTTCAAGTGTTGTGTCTTCTTTGGCTTGTGTGAAGAGTTTTGACACAATGAGCCACATTCCGCAAAACGTGTGTAAGCAGTCGGTGAGTGACACTCCCACCGCCGCACAACTCTGCAGTGAATCGCCGGATGGCTTTTTCTGGTCTGAATGGGCCCTAACACACATCGCGTACCTGAAGCTTTTGCCAGAGTGTCCTTGCTGGAAGGGAGAGCTCTGTGAGTAGAGCTGCTGGCCTCCAGCTGTAGAGGAGGGAACCATCATCTTCTTATCTCCCGCTACACAAACACACACATACCAGGGTCAGCATTTTAGAAATAACAGAGAAGAGAGACCGCAGGTGATAAAAAAAAAATACAGTAAAGCTAAACAAGCAACTATCAGGACACGTGTGTGTGTGTGTGTGTGTGTGTGTGTGTCGTACAGCCAGAGATGCCAGTGTACATCTCAGAAAAGCGTGGGTCTCTCTCCTGGGAGAACAGGATTTCTGTTTTGTCGATGTTCTTCCCGGCCTCATGGACTCCGCTGCTGACACTGGCCACAGGCACCTGAGAGGGGAGCGGTAGGAGGGCATAAGGAATGACATTAGGGATGATAGACCTAGGTCACAAAAATGAACACAAACAACCCACAAGCAGTCTGCATAGACACAAGTCCAACAGATGTCAGAGGAGGCAGCACTGAGCAGACGGATCCCCTTTCTCCAACATGGTGGCTATGTTTGTCTATGAAACGCAACGCCAAGTGCAAAGCTTAATTTATGGTCGCCGCGGTTTTCCGGGGCGCAAGATCCGCATGCCATAAAATGATGTTACCACGGCTGTCGTTTCCAGCGCAAAGGCTCCGCAAGCTGTTACGGCGCATGGTCGTGCACTCTAAGCACTCCTGCAGTTAAACTCCATGCCTTCTCTTTTCTGGCGTTGTCTTTATAAAAAGGATCTGTGATGTGTATTATGTTTTTCCACCTCCAAGATCTGTGGTGTTGTAGAGGAGACATGTAGGATATTGTGGGGTGTATTTTGGTAAATTGACTGGATACTCTCGCTGTTCCACGGGCCCATGGCTCGTGTGAAAAAAGACCTGCCGCGTATCTTTAGCAGAGCGGAGAGCCGCTTCACGCACGCTTCTGGGACGCGCCGTGGCGCAGCTGGTGGAATATCAGACATTGACTTGAATGGCAGTGATTGCCCCCAGTGGAAAATAGGGGTGAGTGTGATCATGAAGTGTCTCTAAAGCAAAGGGTTACCTGGGAAAGATCGTAGGCAGTCAGTCCATCCCTCTGGTGAACCTCCAGCTCTGCCTGCTGCTGCTGCTGTAGCTGCCTGCCAAACACATCACACCACATACACCATCAGCACCTCGGCCTGACACATACAGCAAGTTGTTGAATTGAAGCTACCTTCATTTTAAATTTTACATAATAAGATAACTAACATGATAAATAAACATTGATTAAAACATATATGATAAGTGTGACACCAATAGAAACAGCCCAGCTAGAGAAGAACGATAGTTACGTCTTGTAACACCAGATTCTATGAGTACAGGCGTAGCCCTCTGCAAGCTGTGTGTGTGTGTGTCAGGGTTTTTCCTGCATAGAGGAATTTTTGGCAACCCTCAATGAGGTTTTAGCAAGCACCAAAGGACCATCAGTGCTAAAATAATAAGAATTGAGAAAAAATGGGAACTGAAATCTTCTCTATATGTGTTTATCAGCAATTTTCCTAACAATTGTTGAAGAAGCAGAACATAAACTTGAACATGAGCGCTAATCTCACCTTTCCCGTCCATAGCCTGTACCAGACTCTCGATGATTTTAACGGCAGTATTTCAATAGTAATATTATTTTTTAAGCAGTTTTTGGGGGTTTCATTTACTCAAGCATAATAGGCATTTTTGTTTATAAAAAATGTCAGAAGAAAACAGACAAATGCATAGATTTCTTTCAAATAAGGTAACACAGACTCATTGCCTTTACTGTACATCGACCTATCATGCTTACTGTTGTGCGTAGTCCCCCCAAAAAACTGATTGTGTGTGTGTGTGTGTGTGTGTGTGTCTGTGTGTGTGTGCGTGTGTAAGGGAACCTACTTGACGTTGGTGTTGGTGCAGATGATGTACTCTATCTCATCAGAGTATGGGTTCTGGAAGGTGAAGCTGCTGGTTCGGATCAGCATCCACTCCCTGTTCTTCATGCGGAAACGGTACATCACAGACAGAACCTGACCCTTCAACTTCACCACCTACAGAGGGAGGGAAACCACTGATCAATATCACTGTTTTTAATACGTCCTATTTATCCAGCTGGAGTCTGGAGGTGAAGAGTAGCAGCGACTGAAACTACCGTGACAACAGCCTTCTGTACTTCTTATTACAATCTCATTACCATTACAATGTTCTTCATTCGTAGTTAACAATTTCCAGTGTGGTTGCCTGAGAGTGAAGAGTTGTCTACAGAGCAGGCTTCTCTGAGATAAGAACAGAGGGCGAACCCATGTTTCCCATTTACGTTTTACAACAAAACCACTTTAATCTGAGGAGGGAGACTCTTAAAGAATGTAATTAGCAGCAGTTTGAAGTGTTTTTTGCTGTATTATGTACTCTCTGTGGCAAGCTGCTGCTACCTATACTGTAGTCTTTAACTCCCTCCCCTGAGCTCACCGTTTCAATACTTTAAGCTTATCAACCTAGCTCTGACATCCAGTATGATACATATTGAATTTGTAAATTGATTAAAATTTAACATATAACATTTTCAAGTTGTATGTACAGGTTGTGAACATTAATTAGGCTGACACTAAAAACTGTAGTGTTTCTGCCTTCTCAGCCAACAAAAAGTGTCAACATATGTGAACTGAATGTTTATATATATTTAACTTTCACTACTTTTGTTGAAAGCTTAATCTAATTAGATTCAATACGGGATGTTCTCTTTGTCTGCCTGTAAGCAGGTTTACAGACAAACTACAAACTGGCCAGTTTTTCATTCAAACTTGATGGAAGGGTGTAGCATGGGTCAAGGAAGAACTCATTAACTATAACATTATGACTTAAAGCTCATAAACACACCGAAGTTGGATGAATGGCTTCCCAACTCGGCAAATGCGACCATCCGAGGAGCACGTGAATGCACCATTGGCCTCGGAGGTCTGCGCTCTCTGAGTGCCATTCTAGTTTATAAATGGTCTCTCTGTCACTATTTACTGGCACCCTGAGAAAATTGTTACATCAATTTGTACTAAGACCTTTAACATATCTGCGGGTTTGATCTCTATGATTTATGGCTGGCACACACTTAGATTTTTCAAATCTTAACAGATTAAGTTATAAATGTGAAAGACCCCACATATAACAACATGTAATGATACAACAGATTTGTAACAGATTTGTTTCTACAGTGTGTGAAGAGCAATACTTTCGCCAGAACAGCACACCATACACAAACAAAGTCCCGAATCTCAAAACCGGAAATGTTGCGCGAATAAACGTGACTTAAGAGTATACAAACATGGCAGAAGACGGGCAGGAAGAACCCTGCTGTCCAGACCGGGCTTCTGCTGGAGATTGGTGCTCATATGGAGGTAGTCTCGCTTTGCCAGACCCTCCTCCAAAGCACGCTGGAGGAAAGTCTGGCTACTCCACATAGCATTCGGAGGAAAACATGCTCTGGTTTACTGGCATTTCTTTAAACCAATCACAGTTGTCTTGGGCGGTGCTAAGCACCGGAGAAAAGTCGCGGTGTCTCTGCAAAATAGCGTCGAGAAGGAACTTGTTTTGGTGGAACATGTGTACATTTAAAAGTTGTTTAGGTTGTGCAACAGAAAACTCAGATTGGACAGACAGTCTAGCTAGCTGTCTGGATTTACCCTGCAGAGATCTGAGGAGCAGTTAACCATAGTCCTCATAAATCCACTGGAGTTTAAAATACCAACACAAAGGAAGCCCAAGGCAATGGATATCCGGCCTAAATGAGTGAAATCCGGCGGATTTTCCGGCGACAACGGAGCAATCCCGGAAGCGGAATGTCAAGGATGTAGACTAATACGGAGATAACCCACTGATAACGCCAGCGTCCCTGTCGGATGGTTAACGTCCTTGCACACTGAGTCCGAAATTTCCGTGCGAAAAAACGACCTCACGTTGTGTCAATCATATTTACAAAAATTCGGAACGGGTTCGATTTTCTGCGTTTTTCCGCATCCGTAGCAAACATTTTGATGTGTTGTGACAAAGACAGGGTATGAGCCTATCCAGAAATGCAGCACAGAAAGATGCTTGCAGAGTGCAACGTATCATTTCATAACTCAAGATAGTCTGCTGTCAAGATGGTAATACACAGTAGGATGATGATGATTTGGAGAACGGAAGAGGGGAATATGAGAACGCAGACAGAAAAAGGAGAATGCAACTCATTCAGGAGGCCGCGGTGCCAAACGCAAGAAGACGCAGGCAGAGAGGACAGGCAGAGAGGTAACGTTACTGCCAGCGGAGAGAAGCGAAGGATGAAGTGAGGGAGAAGGAGAGAGAGGCAGAGCGATAGCAGTGTCACATTTTGTATTGTTTTTGCAAAAACTTTTGCAACAGATTAATTAATACGCATCGGACTCAGTGTGCAAGGACCTTTACCGTTGAGCACGGCTCTTCTGAAGAGGCCAGGTCGCCCCATTGAGTGTGAGCTAACCATGAAGCTAACTAATGCTCTGTTTGCACCTCAGCCGTTACAACATTTCTGTGAAAATGGGGATATATGTGAGTGATCACATCACTGGTCACAGGGTTTAACCAGCCCTTTCAACATTTCACTGCTATTAAGGACATGCACTTGTTCTCACAGCCTTTCTCAGTTGATGTGGAAGGTGTGCAGGAGGACGTACAGAAATGTGTACAGAAATGCAACGTGATGGTACTTTCTGAAGTCGCCACCAGCAGCTCCCACTGTCTGAGTTCTGGCCCAAGATTATATACTTTTTGGCCATGTGGCCCCTGGCATTAGAAACACCCCTTTCTTAAACATTCTATTCTTTCTCATTTCTCAAGTTTCAAGCCCATGATCTCTGCTGTTTTTTTCCCCAGACTCAAAAAAAAACAACCTTTCGGTCCAATTAACAGCTATAGCTACCTACCTGTTGGAAACTTTCCCTCAGGTGACTCTGGTCCTCGGGATGGCAGAACTCCAGGATATCCTTCCCCAGCAAGTCCTACAGGACAGGATTACAGTCAGTTAACAGGAATATGTCCTCATTACACAAAGGGTTTCTTTAACCAAATACAAAAAACAACAGCTATTTCCTACTACATATTGTATTGTACAGCAGGAATGCGATGCCCACGGATTTGTTTTCTTCCATTACGTAAACTGATAATCAACGATTTGGCCCACTTATTACTTACGTTTTGTCTTTACCTCATGTATTCTAACCCATGGCAGGAGTTTTTTATATGTATAACAGTATGTAACTGTTCTGCATTCAAATTTCTAAGAACAACTAGACCTACATTTTGTTATATATTTTGTTGAGTTGTGTCCTAACATTATCCCAAATGTTTCCAACAACGTTCAAACCCAGATCTGTTACATTTTTTTTTTTTTTTTTTAAAAAGATAATTTTTTTGGGCATTTTAGGCCAGGACAGCTGAAGACATGAAAGGGGAGAGAGAAGGGAACGACATGCAGCAAAGGGCCGCAGGTCGGAGTCGAACCTGCTGCAGCTGCGTCGAGGAGTAAACCTCTATATATGGGCGCGTGCTCCACCAACTGAGCTACCCAGGCGTGCAAAGTCAGTTACATTTTGTCGCCTGTCAATTAAACATCTTTTTATTTAATTTTTTTTAAAATTGTTTTTAACTGTATGTTTCATAATCGGACCTCTGGATAGAAAGTCTAATCTTAATGCAAGTCTGTTTCCAACGAAGGACTGGTTCTCTGCAGCTGAAGTAAATCAATGATTTACCACAAAGACGAATATTTATTCCATGCTCATGGCAACTTATGAATATGTTGAAAAAATGTTTCCCTTTGCATGAAACTTAAAACAGGTAACGTTCCTATCTCTACGATGAATGTTTATAACATTATCAGTGCAGAGTCCCTTTGCTCCTCGGAGCTAACCTGAGGCTGGTAACCGATGACGTTGATGCAGCGCGGGTCGACGAAAGTGATGACACCATCCGAGTTGTGACGTGACAGGAACTCTGTAGGCACGGACAGGCCGTTCATGTCCATAGAGACTGGAGAGCTGGTCACCTGAGGGAGGATGCAGACATATTTAACATACATCATTTAGCCATAGGGACAAAGATATTTAGTAAGGGAAATGGAGAGTTGGAGCACAAATACAACTACACCAGTATAAGGGCTGAACGATATGAGGAAAATATGCAATATATGATAACGTTGTTGAATTGTTGAACGATATTACATAAATAAACAGATATTAAAGTGAACTCAGTTCCGATGCTTTCAGTATTCTGCTAAATTACATAAATTTCTCGCTGAATTTAAAACAAATGAAAGGAAGTCATTTCGAACATTCTTTTATTGAACAAATTGAACATTGAAATGAATATAAAAAGGCGGCACTAACAAAAGATTGACAGTTATATTTTAAAGTGCAATTTTCTACTGATACTTTCTTTAAACTAACACAAAAAAATCCCTTTCGCAGTGTGTTTATTGCAGCCGTTGATATTGCGATGACGATAAAAAAAAAAAACAATACAGCCCTAACCAGTATTTTTACACAATAGTTTACTGTAGACCACTGGCATTGTGTACACTCAAGACTCTATAACAAAACAGTCTAAAATGAGTCCCTCTATTTGGGCAGTGACTGTCAATAATGGCGCAGTGCCAACTCACTGAAGCTGCAAGTTGCAGAGTTTTAGTGGACTGTGACAGACTCGAGATTAACAACATCCATGATTCATTAATAGTAGAAACCGCAGCATCCATGATAAATTTTTGCTGTTGTGGATATTGCCCGTCACTAATTGGCAGCTGTTGCCTTTTATAGAGACCTGAAAGGGTGTCAAAACTGTGGAATTCTGGGGAGCTGAGTTCACTGGCTGTTCTTTTGTCTGAGGAACAAATACTCTAGCTGGAAACTGTAACATACATGCATACAGTTTAGTCCCAACATTACATAGTCTTACATTCAGTTCTTGGAAACTTGACCTAACCCTAACCTTAACTGCCAACCCAAAAATCTGCTTTTCCCAATTGGGGACACAGCTTTTGTCTGGAATGTGTCCCAGGAGGTGTGTCCCCAACTGGAATGAGTGTCACTTAAATGGCCCGTTTGTGTGATGTCCTGTTGTGTTCTTTAACCCCCCAATGTAGCACAAGTAGACTTTATATTTCACAATTACTGTTTTCCGTCAGATCATTTTAAGATCTCGACGTTATCGACCGCACTTGAAGGCAGCTTCATTTACCGGAGAAAGAGAGAAAGAAAAGAGACGGAGGGACTGAGGAAACAGTCAGCTGTTCCACAAACTCCTGGGCGGTTCAGTTCTTGTGTTTGGTGTTTTAAAACTTTCTTGTGGCAGCGATAGAGGGAAGCGATGTTTCCTGTTTCCTGTACGGGACTCTCACACCGCCTAAAAACTGTAGCTCAACACACACCGACAAGTCTGATCTCCAGTTACATGATTGGCCACACACACGCACACGCACACACAATATGATATTTATGATATTTCCTTCAGGGAAATCAAAGTCGTTGAGTTGACTGTGGCACAACACACACCTGCAGTCTTCCGATGGCCACCAGGCAGTATTTTCCAGTCTGACCCGCCTCTGTGTCTTCTTCTGGTATAGTCATACCTGGGGGGAAAAAGAGAGACAGAGAGAGAGAGATTGATTGTGTTTTGTCCGAATATTTGGACACATTGTATGTTGAAGCTTTGGCAACATTGTTATTGAAACTTTAATGCCAACAAAGCCCCTTTGAATTGAATTGAATTGAGAGAGACAGAGAGAGAGAGAGAGAGAGGTGTGAAACAGAGAGGAAAACAAGACATTTCTCATTAAGTCTTACCACTTAATTTTCCATTTGTTACTTGAACTTTGCAAGCAGTGAGAGGTAATCTACAGGGCCGACACAGCCACTGCTCCTCTACAATGATTTATAAGTCATGTTTTCACCATTAAGCCTACCAAACTGAAAGATAGATTTCAGGCACAATAGCAAACTCTGCTCGCATTTCACATTTCATTGAAACAAATATTCAAACGTGTCCCTCTCTGTCTAATACAAATCATTCAGTAAAAGAGAAGGGGGAAGCAGACAAAGACGCAAACAGACATATCAATTCCATTTTGATTAAAAACAGTGGTTTCGAAATCCAAGATGTTCCTCTGTCTGGCCCCACAAATCAAACTTCAAATAGTCCTTTAGATCATTTGCAACATTGCATGTTGATGTGATATTGAGAATGCAGCTAGCTGCCTAAACAACTGCTCACGACACATAGCTGCACCAATCTTCTGTTGCTACAGATCTGTTCTGCAGAATACATCTTCAAGCACTTCTATCAAAACTTGTTATGCGTTGAGATGTGTCCAGGCAAGATGTATACATAAAGCAGAATTGTAATAAGGGCTTTATAAATTTATTTTTAGTTTGTTTATGTGGTATTTTGTATGGATTTGGATTTTGGATGCAGGCATTTTTTTCTTAATGCATTGCAGAGATTCATTCAATTGTCAAGCATATACATTGGATCGATTTTAGTAACTTTAATGTACTTGAAGTGTGAACTGTGTTAAGTATGGGATCAAGCCTTGATAAGGGCAGACTCAATATTAAATGACTCGGATCGGGATCGGTGGCAACATCGGTGGGACATCCCTACAACTAACTAACTAACTAGCCAAATTTGGTTCATGAGAGAAGAGACTCCACTCTGTAACACCACTGTACATCAGTGTTTCTGTAGTTCCAACAGAGTGCCACGCTTTCTCTCTATTTGATCGCGCCACGTCAATTCCAAGAGCCGTATTCTCAATTAAAGCTTTCATTAAAATCATATAAATAATTTAAGAAGCAGAATCAGAAGCTTCAGTTCAGAATTTGGATCAAGTAGCTTGTAAAAAAAGAAAGTATTCTAGATTTAGTGTGCTACAGCTGTTATTTTGATGTGTCAGATACATATTTAGTCAACATTAAGGACAATATAAGTCTTGGCTCAGACTTGATATCAGTAGATATCCAATATTAAAGAACTCAAATCGGGTTCCAGGCTGAAAAATATTTGATCAGATCCTTGATCAATGACCTTCGAAACCCATATTCTAATCCTTGTCTGGATAACCCCAGGTTTACCAAGGACCATCCACAGCCGATCCAAAGGCCACAAAGAAGATAAATAAGTCTATAAAAACATATCAAATGTCTGTAATCACATCCAGATTGACCTGGGTGCCGGTGAATATGCAGTAATCACAGAGCAGACATTTTAGTTCGCTGAAATTCCTTCCAGTTAAACTACGGCAGTTTACTATTAGCTCCTCTCCACATAAAAAAAAACAAGAACCATGACTCTGTCCTCATTCGTGATAAATAAATTCCTCTCCTCGAACAGTTCAATCAGCAGCATCTGTATGGCTGCTCAATGTGCAATGTATCTGTGTCTGCAGCGTGTCTCCCTGTTATACATCTGACATTTATGAGTGTGTGTGTGTGTGTGTGTGTGTGTGTGTGTATGTGTGTGTGTGTCGCGTGATGACTGTTTGCCAGCAGTATTGTGCCCAGAACATTCCAAGGAGTATTTTTAGTGCAAGGAAGTAAACCATGTGTCAATGATTTCAAAACACATATGGTGAGTGTGTGTGTATTTGTGTTATAGAGAAATATTCCAGTGTCAGGTCAAAGACCAATGGGGGTGCATTCCAATACCTGTGTAAACTGTTTGTGTATGTGTGTGTTGAACTACAGTTATACTATATGAGGCTAAGATTGCCTTATATTAGCATACAGTATATGGACTGTATTTATATCGCGATTTGTCTTAACAACTCCTTAAAGCGCTTTTACATAGTACAAGAACCATACACACACACACACACACACACACACACACACACACACACACACACACACACACACACACACACACACACACACACACACACACACACACACACACACACACACACACACACACACACACACACACACACACACACCGATGGCAGCATCGGGAGCAATTCAGGGTTCAGTGTCTTGCCCAAGGACACTTCTACATGGAACTGCAGGGCCAAGGATCATACCACCAACCTTCCAATTGACAGGAGACCACTCTACCACCTGAGCCACAGCCGCGCCATGGAAATGACAGGTAAAAATATATCTGGAAGTTAAATCTAAGACTTTTTATAACTAGATTCTCCTGTTCTTTTAAAAATCTGATCTTCTTAACCTTAAGAACAGATTTTTCTGTGTTATTTTAGTTCTTCTTACTGTCAAAACTACTTTCCTACTTTCTTTCTATGAGGGGCTGTTAAAACAGAAAACACCATGCACAAATAAATGCAGAGTGATTTGGGTAACACTTTATTTGAAGGGGTGTGCATAAGACTGACATGACACCGTCATAGCACGACATGACACCTGTCATGAATATAAAGGAGTCTTTATGAATGTTTATGACATGTCATTAAGTGTAATTTACTAAATTACAAAATTAATGCAAAGAAGACACTGTTTGAGATGTTTTTGTTATGACAAATTGACATTAAGCAAGACATTATAAGCTTTCATAAATATGTCATAGCAGGCCTAATTATCAAACTTAAAGAATAGTCGCAGATATTGATTGGCGTTAACAGTAGCCAATAGCACTGTATGTGTGTTATGTTCCCCCCGCCATGCTTGGTAGGTTTAGCTATCTCTGCCTGGACTGGGAGCTCCCAGTGAACAAGGTGAACGGGTCCGGTAGAGGACAGAACATAGCTCTGACAGCTGTATAGCTAACCGCGCTAACCAAGCTAAAGGCAGCTAACTATAGTCAGCAGCAGTTAGCGTTTACTTTAGCAACAAGTGGTCTAAAGCTATCCGTCCAAAACTCCATAAAATATCTTTATGACAAGTCCAAATTGTTTCACTTGACTTGAGGTTAAGGAAAATATTCATGACAATTATATTGGTCTAATGCTAGCATCTAATGCCAGGTCTAATAACCAACCACTTTAACTTTTAACTTTTACCACGTATAATGTCATTTTAATACATAAAGCTAAATAGTTTCTTTGGGTTTGATAATTAGGCCTGCTATGACATGTTTATGGTTATGTTGTCTAGCTTAATGTCAAGTTGTCATAACACAAGCATCTCAAATAATCCTAACTTGCATTAAAAGTGTCATAACTTTTCAAATGGCATATCATAAAAGTGTAAATTAATTATTAAAATAAATAAAATTAAAAATTAAACAAAATTAAATTAACTACCAAATGACACTTAATAAGTATTTGTTGACAACATGAAAAACTAGAATAGCATAGAAAATGGTGGAATTACCTGCTGTACTTTTTCCAAATCAACCGAAACCATCCTGCATGACTCGTCCAAAATCTATGTGACTTGACATTTGTTTGTGAATACTTTTGAGCAGGGCTTATGAGGTATGCAAGATCTAATCAGTTCATCCTTAAGTCTAAGTGGACGTTTGTGCTAAATTTGAAGAAATTCTCTCAAAGCGTTTTTATTTTTTCATTTTTTATTTCTGTCTGCAGGTCAGTAAAATAGTTGGACAGAAGAGCTAATGCACATCTTTAAGAAATGTTTAACATAGTGAAATAATTATAATTTATACTCTTTATTGATCCCCAATAGAGAAATTACAATTTACACTCTGTTGTTATTATACACTACACACATGCCTGAAGTACACACACACACACACACACATGCTCAGGTCCTACACATGCGCTAATGGAGGGATGTCCGAGTGAGTGAGCACAGGCACCCTGAGTGGTTTGAGGGGTACGGTGCCTTGCTCAAGTGCACCTTGGCAGTACACCAGGAGGTGAACTGGCATCTCTCCAGCTACCAGGCCACACTCCGTACATCGGTCCGTACGGGGACTTGAACCAACCCAACTCCCTACACACTGAGCTACTACTAGCGATTGGATTGCACTGTAACAAATGTGTATTCTGGCTGACCCCAGCTGCTGTTCATCGGAAAGGAGCAAACTACAAACCTTTTACAGCCACGTTTCTAACTTACAGGTTTATACTCCAAAGATCGATTTTTGATGGGGTATCTTTAGATCATTTCAGGGTGTGGATGGGATCACAGTATGTGAGTTGAGAAGAGCAGCACTTTCTGCAAAATCCACTTCTGTTTCAATCCATAACTAATGTGAGGAATGATGCCCTGCAGTTATATATTACAACAAAGTAATATTTAGAGGCAACATGACTGCAAAAAGCTTTGCAAAACTTGCAGATATGCATTGTTGTATGTATATGTATGAGACTGGAGCAGAAAGGAGAGTAGAGTAAAGCGTGATTTATGCTTCTGCGTTAAATCTACACCGTGGCTACGTACGTAGGTCCGTGGAGACACAGACCCTACGTCATAGCCTGATGTGCACCTCTCAAAAAATTTAACTACACGTCTGGGCGACGCACGCCGTGGCTTGGTAGCGTTGCATTTCCCCCGACTCATTTCCCTGGTTCTCATTCTCCATAAACAACATGAAATCAAGGAGAGGGTTACCTTTTCCTGATACAAATTTCCGACCGTGGTCAGAAAGCACAGGCGAGATACTTTGTTTCTCTGTCGCTACTCGCTCCGAAGATAATCAGCGTCACTCTCTCACTCGCTCTACCACACACTCCCCACGCACACACACATGCCGGCTCTGCTATTCTCTTAAAGACATCCACGCACACACTGACGGACAAGTATAAACTTCAGGCCACTTACGTAGGCTACGGCGAAAGCTCTGCGTGGAGCCTCCGCAGAACCATAAATCATGCTTAAAGGCAGTTACACACCAACCAGATGGCTGACCGTTGTCAGAAAAGGCAGTTGGACTGATCTGTCTCCCCGAGTTGGTCAAAAAAGTGCCTCGGAACACACCAAAGTGACGAGACGTAATACATCTCCATAACAGCAGGCGCCGCTAATCTGTATTGTCGCCCAAAAAATGAAAACCGGCAGCTGATTGGACGAACGCGTCACATGGATCTGGCTGCTGCTTCCGGATTTTGGATTTTTCGAACGGCCATTACTGACGACTCATTCAGATTACGATCTCATATTGTACTAAAATAGTTCACCGAAACATGTTTCTGAAAACATTTTAAGCGAGAAATAGGCCATGCAGTTGCTAAATCTGTCTTCATTTCAGATCGACAAAGGTCAGTTTAAAAGATTTTCGTCAGATTTTGAGAGGCTTAGTCACGCTCATCCCGCTTGCCATTTCCGGGTGAGTCCCGGCTGCCCAATCCGACTGAGCATATCAGGTCGGCCAAAATGAAGGCCGACAGCTCCTCCAATGGACGACGGCACGGAACACACTGAACAGACTCGAGTCACTGACCTCGCCAGACTGTCCAACGGCCGATTATCGGCCCGGTGTGTAACTGCTTTAAGAGGAACACCTGGAGTTCCTGGGAAGTCCCTGGAAGGGGGGATACACTCCACATACAGACTTGTTGTTACAACAAAAATCTGAACTTTAAGTTGGGAATTTCACCAGCCACAAGTCTCCACTCCAGCAGTCAAACTCAGAAAAAAGACAAAGGCACTAAATGTTTGATTTCCACTGTATGTGAGCAGAGTCTTACATCAAAAGAGAACACAGACTTTGAAAAAAAGCTGCTCTGAATCCTGCAGCTCCACTCACACACCCTGGATGGGATACAAGAACCACACAGGCTGTTGTGGATCTGTGGTTGAATCTCGGTCTTGATCCACAGCTGCCTTAGGTTAGACCAGACTACTCTTACTCTGGGCAGGGACTCAGCAGTGAGGTGAAGTTTAGGTTAAGCAGGAAAAAGAGCATCCAGTTCAGTATGTGTATTAGGCTGTTTTCACCTGGTTTTAAATTTGTCCTGATTGACCTGATCACAAGTGAGCAGCTCTATAAGTATGTTAGTTCACACCTGGCAGTAGAATGTGTCTTTACATTGCTTTTGGATCTCACTTCCCCGCTCTTTATGCAAATAAACACGTACATCGTTGCCGTTTGCATATAGGCTGGTTGTGTGTGTGTGTATCTAAATGTCGGTTTTTACCCTCACATAATTATACATTAGAAACCTGTAATGACTAATGGAAAACTCCTGTCTTTGTCTGTGTGCTGAAGGCAAAACTTTTCTCTGCGCGATGGCGTTATGTAACATGTACCTTTAATGAACCTAAAAATAAGAATGTCTACCAGCAGTTGTGCAGGAGAGAAAAACGTCTGTGTGTTCAGCTCTCAGTAGGTTTGTAGCATTTAACAGAATCTCCGCGGTTAAGTTTAGTTTCTATATCTGCTTTATTTTATGTTTCATGTTCGCTTATAGGAGTCAAGTTAAGTTACTGCTAAGGGCTTATTCACACTGGCTACCCCCTGCGGGACACCGCCGCAGCCTATGAACACTACCTCCATTCAAAATGAATGGAAGACCTGCGTTTTCACTGCACCGTCTGACAGCCGAAGCAGGCGGTGTGAATGCAGGGTAATAAATCATAATAAAAGCTTTTAAATAACCAAAATTACGGGGGACTTTTACTGTGAATAATTCATAGGAAATGAAATGTGTCTTCCACCCCTTTACAGCCGTCGCTTTGACCAATCAGGCTCGCAACAGCAGAAGTTGCAATGTCGAAACAGGAATGTCTTTTGTCTAATATCCTACATATTAATAATTTCATACGTTTTATGAAACTAAAAATAAGGTTATTGTCTACTCTACTTGTGATCACATAACTCAGGAGGTTAAAGTGCGTGTGTGTGTGTGTGTGTGTGTGTGTGTGTGTGTGTGTGTGTTTACCTGCAGGAGGCCATGCTTTGATGTAGCCAGTGCAATGCACGACAGAGTACTGAGCCTCTCCTTCTTTTGAGGGTCCAAGGCCATTCCTGTCCAACACACACACACACACACACACACACACACACACACACACACACACACATACACACACACACGCACACACACACACACAGCAACATGTTAGGTACTCAACAACAATACAGTAAGTATAACAATACATTCAGAA
Source organism: Sander lucioperca (assembly GCF_008315115.2). Taxonomy (NCBI): domain Eukaryota; kingdom Metazoa; phylum Chordata; class Actinopteri; order Perciformes; family Percidae; genus Sander; species Sander lucioperca. Next base: position 33,782,946 of record NC_050175.1, read on the forward strand.
TCATTCAGAATACATACGAGCGACTCGCTCGAATGACGGCAGCCATGTAGCGCCTCCATCTTTAAAATACATTAGCCAAAGAGGAACATACTTCCGCATTTCTCCCTCTTACACCTATTGGCACCGTGACGAATGCAAGGGGGAGATTACTTGCCAGGGAAGCGAAAAAGAGAATTAAAACGACAACGCGACAGGCAAAGCAACAAGACCAAAGTTAATATTGGAGTGGCTAGAACAGCTGCGTGTAAACGATGGAGAGAGCTAATTTCGGGTTCGGCCACCGTAGGAGGAAGGGCTAGAAAGTAATATTCAGTTGGTTGTCATATACGATTTCACCGCTAGATGGGAGAAATTCTTACACAATGTAGCTTTAAAGTGCCAATATTATGAAAAAATCACTTTTTCTGGGATTTGGGGTGTTATGTTGTGTCTCTGGTGCTTCCACACACATACAAACTTTGAAAAGAATCCATCCATGCTGTTTAGAGTGAGATACAGTTTCTGAATGTGTCCTGCCTTCAGTCTCTGGGTGAGCTGGTCAAAATCTGCACGGCTTGTGATGTCACAAGCCGAAACGAGCAGGCTAACCGCAACCATTAGCTCGTAGCGTTAGCATTAGCATGCTAACGCTAATGCTAACGCTAATGCTAACGCTAGCATGCTAACGCTAGCATGCTACCTCGTTCTCAATAGCAAAGCACTGCTACAAGACACACAAGTTCACCATAATCTACAAAATAACTACTTACATGCGCCCTCATTTAGAAGTCTCCCAGCTAATCCTGCCTTGTAACTGACTGAAGTTGTAGAAACAGCCTTTCTTTTACTGTCTATGGAGCTAGCTAGCTGACATGATCTACATCTGAGCTACTGGGCATGTGCAAGTGCTATCAAAGATAGTACAGAAGAAGAAGAAAAGAGGTCTCACTCTGTAGCTAAAACAGAGACCAGCTGAAAAGAGGAGCTGCAGCAGTGAGAGAGAGCGGTGCAGTACAACAAAAATATGGTGTTTTTTGAAAATTAAACCATGTAAACCTATTCTGGTACAACCTTAAAATACAATTATGAACCTGAAAATGAGCATAATATGGCTGCTTTAAAGCACTTCCTGTTGATTGTAAACCCTGTGAGTGTAGGTAATAATTGAAGGCAACTCAGATGAGCATATCAACATTTGTTTTATCTCCTCTCATCTCTCATCTGGATTTTAGCAGCAGGACAGTTTGTGACAACCCCAAAGACTAGCTGAAATCTACAAAGACGGGACTAGAATCTTTACATATCGCACACTATATGATTTTATCTTCTGACTGTCAACAGCCAGTCAGAGACTGGAACAGGACTTTGAAGCCTGACAGGAACATGTCAAACCGGGGCACGAGGGTGAGGCAGAGAGGAGTCACAACCATGTACCTGTATCTCTTCCTCATGGTAGACAGACGGTTTAGGGAGATGTGATCCAGAGGAGCACTACCGCACCTGCACACAAACACAAAAGAAAAAGAAAAAAGCACAAATTACATTCCATTGGTACATGATACCAGCAATCATGGCTACTAATCACAGTAGGAGGCAGCACTGCTTGACAAACAATGTCATGTACAGACACAGTTGACACGATCTCTTTATTCAATCAATCAATCAATTTTATTTGTAATTTTTATGGGGGGTAAATAGATTGTATATCCTATTTTTTGTTTTTCGTTTTAAATAACTTTTTTATAAATATTGTTTTTAACAGTTTCACTAATAGTATTAATCAGTCAAAATTCTTATTTGTCGGATTACCGTTAAATGGTTATCAGTTTTCGTACATACAGTTCCATTGACATACGACACGATACAACTTTATCGTCAGTTTACACTGAAATTAATTTTGCGTTCCTGAGCAGCTTCGCTCAAAAGAAAAAATGAAAAGAAAAACACACACAGTTAGACAACAATTATATATATAACCCGCTAACACATTCCCTGTCTGAATCAGCACAATCAGGCTGACTTAAAGCTCCACAGCTTGCCTGAAGCATGACTAAGTGACTACACTTGTCTGACCATGGCAGTAGGTTGTTTTTGTAACGTTGCCAAAATGAGGCCTGACTACATGTTATCCCTGCTCAGTGTATAGAATGAACCCCAAGTCAAACAGGTTACAAACTGGAGCTTGAACCCTGGAGGCAGCCATTGCTTCCAGTGGAATTTCCTTCAGGCCAGTGGTAAACAGTCGTTTTCTGTAGAAAGGCCAGTTTTGTGGCTGAACATTACATAAGCCTGCCTGGAACCTATAATGCCTTCCCTGAAATGTGCTGTGTTCCTCTCAGCCATGTTAATGTACGTGTCACAGAAGTGGTTGAGTTTCACTGTTTACTTGCAATGTCTTTCCGAGAGCATGTTGTTTGAATTATGCAGAGCCTGGAATAGCAACAGAACAGGAGAACATGCCAGTCCAACAAATTCCAAACAACATGACACACTTCGGATCTCGTGCGACTCACAGGCCTTTGTGATAGATCCAGACAAAACAAGGCTACAGCCAGCACGCGCTGGACAGAAAGAAGGAAAATGGAAAAGGTCTGCTATTTTGTTAAACTAAACAAGAGCCCCTTCAAACCCTTGAAGCAGTAAAAGCTGTGTTGATGTAGTTTGTAGCCAATGAGTCACGAAGGCTATGATAATGTGATATCCTGACACAGAGGAAAGAGAAATATTTAGCAAGAAACTGGGTTTGTACAGGGTCAGCAGCTCTGGAGCGAAGATAGAGTGGTGTCCGCCACATGGCAATAATTATTAGCATATAGATAGCGAGCCTGCTAAGTCTAATTATCTATGCCGTATGGAATCATCAGTCATTTAACCAACAACCTCGGGGGTGCGATGAGGCCTTTCTCCAATTAAATGCCACAAAGACAAAGGCCATGGTCATTGATTTGAGGAAGAATTCTGTCCCACTCTCTCTGGCATTGAGTTTGTAGGAAAGTAGAAGTACCTGGGAACTAGGAAGATTTGGATTTGGAGAAAAAAGTCATTTTGCGATTGCGATTCACAATGCTGCCATTGGGATATAATGGTATCATCAGTCTACTTGCTTGATTATCGAGGAAAATGCACAAAATACTAAAATTTTGAAATGTGTATAATAATGCATAATAACTGCTGTTATGCACTCCCCGCCCTGCTCTCTTATTCCTCTCTGTTCATCTCAGGTGTTCCTGATTGTCAGTTTGGGGAGGGGGGGCAGGGGAGTTCTCGGTCCGATGGCCCTTGATGGGTTGGCTCAGGCTTCTTCGCTTCTTTGTTCTTTTTGGCCAGACTTCCAGACTCCCACAGTTTTGGTTTAATCAATAATAGTTAAGTTGTGATTAACTTTAATTTACTTTAACTAATATTCAGGTTTGGTGTTCTTTTCGATATGTTTGTTTGCTGTGGCCGTAACAACTGCGCTAGTAATAATGTGAGTAATGATGTTGTCAGTGTAAGATAGCCGGGCTCCAAAGCATTCCATAGAAAACGAGAGGGAAAATGAGAAACAAATGAGTGAACTTGAGAAAAAATAAATCTCTTAGATTTGTTTTAATCCCATTCATACTTTGAATTTATTCCGTAAACTAATGTTCAACTACTATTACTATTGTAGTCCTGATTATTGCTCCATTCTACTTTTCTAGTTTCCTTCTCTGCTTTCAGCTCACCTTGGTACTTCTTTTTCTATTTTTATAAAATAATTGTGGGAATGACAGCCTGATCACCACAATCACAAATCAAACATTATTGTAAAAGAGTTTTGTGGGATTAATTAGAAACTGCTCAGCACGACTCCTGAATGTCCTGTGTAGGCAGCAGCTGAAAGAAGGAAAATTGCCATTCACATATGTCTAATGCAAACGTTTAATGGCTGTCACTTTGTGAGCTACATACTGCTGACTGCCTGCAGCATTACAATAGCCCCGCGCTGTTTATCACAAGTACCATTTCAGCTTGCCTTCCTGTCATTTGATTCCCAATCACTGTTACAAAGCAGATGTGACCTTATATCAGAGGCTCCATTTGTTTTCAATAGGCTTCATTTTATCTAAATCTATTCGTGACAGAATTCCTAAATTCAACTCACATCCTCAAACTCTGGTCTCTGAGTCAAAAAATGGACTGCAGAGGCTCAAGTTGTGAGAAACCCCTTATTTATGACATAGCAGCAAGGATACACACAGCCCCCACATACCACACACAGCCAGGCAGCTTACCCAACAGCTTGAACCCACACAAAACTCTAGTGAACTCAGCAGTGTAAAATGTGCTATTTTGCTTTCTATTTTTTTATGTGAATATGGACATGCTACACATCGTTAGATCAGTTATATTCTCAACAATTTGATCGTTAAGTTCATCTAATTGCAATTTTACAGTAAAATATAAGAATTTAAATATGTGAGTGGACTAATTTCTAACCTAAATATTTCACAATTTCTTTTGAAAAAATCACAATATTAAGGTTGACATAACAAAATACTATAACATTTTGAAGTTTTGGAAATGTAGTGCCTTGCGATTTGTATATCTGTATCAGTGTCTCTGTGTCTCTGTATATCTATATCAGTGTCTCTGTAGATCTGTATCAGTGTCTCTGTATTTCTGTATATCTGTATCATTGTCTCTCTATGTCTGTCTCGGTGTCTCTGTATATCTGTATCATTGTCTCTCTATATCTGTATCAGTGTCTCTGTATATCTGTATCAGTGTCTCTGTATATCTGTATCAGTGTCTCTGTATATCTGTATCACTGTCTCTGTATTTCTGTATATCTGTATATCTGTATCAGTGTCTCTGTGTATCAGTGTCTCTCTATATCTGTATCAGTGTCTCTGTGTATCTGTATCAGTGTGTCTGTGTCTCTGTATTTCTGTATATCTGTATTATTGTCTCTCTATATCTGTATCAGTGTCTCTGATTAACATAACAAAATACTATAACATTTTGAAGTTTTGGAAATGTAGTGCCTTGAGATTTGTATATCTGTATCAGTGTCTCTGTATATCTGTATCAGTGTCTCTGTGTCTCTGAATCAGTGTCTCAGTGTCTCTGTGTCTTAAGTGTCTCTGTGTCCCAACTGGCAGTGGCAGATGGCCGCCCACCAAGAGCCTGGGTCTGTCCGAGGTTTGTGCCTGTAAAAAGGAAGTTTTTCCTCACCACTGTCACACCAAATGCTTGCTCGTGGGAAATTGTTGGGTCTTTGTAAAGTAAAGAGTGTGGTCTAGACCTACTCTATCTGTAATTGACACTATAAATACAATTGAATTGAAATTGAATTGTGTTTAAATAAAACATGATAATGTAACACTTGTGCATGACTGCAGACAGCCTAGCTCTGGATTGACTGCTCACTGAGTTTAAAAATACAACAACGCTTTCCACCAAGTCAACGGACAGAAAAAAAACACACACACACACACACAGTCGCACACACACCTCATGCGGCAGATGAAGGAGCGCCGGGAGCCCATGCACATCCTCATGGAGGACTGCTGTCCCTCCTTCTTCACTGTTCCTGTCTTCAGGTCCAGAATCCGTCCTGTTAACACACAAACCACACATACCGTTAACATGTAGACCAGTACAGACTTGTTTACAACAAACTGGTTACTCCTTATAACCTGTGGTCTTAGTAGCAAATATGAAGGAGGAGCAAATGGTGTTGTATGTGTTTAATTCAATTTTAATTACATTTTATTATAGCCCAATACCACAAATCACAAATTTGCCTCAGAAGGCTTTACAATCCATACAGCACAGCAAACCCTGTCTTTTGACCCTTGCATCAGACAAGGAAAAAACTCCCAAATAAAACCTTTAAAGGGGGAGGAATGATAGAAACCTCAGGGAGGGATCCCTCTCCCAGGACAGACGTTTACTGGGCTAAGAGAAAAAACTCAAGCAGACACACCAATTTAGTCTCTGATCGAAGCTCAATAGTTGTGTTTCTTTTTTACCTCCGGACATGTAATCAGGAACAAGGGAATGAAATGATGAGAAAACACTGTAGCCCAGCAGGAGATACAACTGAAGCTGTGTAAGATAAGATAAGATAAGATTAGATAAGATAAGGGCTGCTTCCCTAGTCCCTTATTTGATATCTCTTTGCTCCTCACTTGAACTGGAGGTTGTTCTGGTCCTCCTTCGTGAAGGCCATCTCATAGCTTTTATTCCTGCCCCGAGGAGCAAGGAGCGAGGATGGAGGAGGAGATTTAAGGGAGGATACATGAGAGCAGCCTTCCTGTAAGCTGTGCAGCTGAAAGCCGTTGCTAACTCCGTCCATATAACTGAAGAATTCATGCAACGCTTCAGAGGAAAGGCCGTCTCATCCCTCTACAACGCATTTTCTCATTTCCTCTTTCCTCGCATGATTTCCTCGCGTGTTTCCCGTGCTTCCTCGGTGGGACAGACTAAGACGCAAGGAAGGGAAGCAAGTGAAGTAAACGTGGATTAAATTGAACGACCTGGGACTTTACATATATAATAATAACTTTACATCTGAAGCGTTTAAAGACTCTATTTGTCCATTGTTTATTTCTAAAGAAACAGGACAATGTATAAAAGGCTCCATTACTCACGTTATGGCTCCGTAGCAGACGTTCTTGTAAAAATAGGCTAACGACTGTGTCATAACCACGCGACTTACTGTCGCACAGTAGAGAAATTACCGTACAGTACAGGAGAAGCTTGCAGGCAGTTTCGACTCACATTAGCTGTTTAAGTGTAATTACTAATGTTAAGTTGCATTTTAGTTAGCAATAATTAGCCTGTGCCTATGTTATCTCCTTACATATACCTACGCTCTCCGTCTCTGCAAGAGTCGGAATGATTGAGATTTCTCTTGGCACAGCTACCAGAAGACTTGCAACTTTCAGACAGGTTGCTCACGTCACATCTACGTCTTCGAGGCTGCGCAGTAAGGCTCAGCCCTCACCGGAAAAGTGCTTCTGATATCCTTCACTGGTCCATTTTATATATGTCAATGCTAAATATGGGCAATGGGCACATCGCCGCGGCAACACCATTCCACGAAAATACAAAAGCTTTGCAATTTGGCATCCTGAAAGTCTTGACATGTTGCTGACCCACTTTGAGAAGGATTGGTTGAGTGCTCAGTCAGAGCTTAAAAATGTTCCACACCTGTTAAGGGCCTAAAATGGCATGTTGTCACATGACCTAAGACATCTTCGTTCAAGCAATCGACTATTCTACTATTTAGGGTCACATTAGTTGGAGGATTATAATATAAATAAAAATAACTGCTTAAATCGCAGGGGAACTACTTTAGCATGAATGCTGATTGTTTCCACTCAAGCATGTCACGGAGCACAATCATTTGAACAACTATTTAGACAGACTAACTAAAACAATAACAAATGTTGTGGGTGGCTGTGGATTCAGAGGTAGGCTGGGTCGGTCACAGACTCCTCTGGCCACGTCAAAGCATAATGCTTAGGATGCATATCCAAAATGATCCAAAATTGCATATTATTTTTAATTGAAAAACATCACGTTCTTGAGGGACGACACAGGGAAAATACTAGGATGGGTTAAATGCAGAGATTGAATTTCACTACATTGTACTGTACGACTGTATGTGACGAATAATAAAGTGTCTATCTTCTTCAACATTCCTCAGCAACAATGACACGTTTTGCTGCCATGATGACGTTTTTATCAGGTACATGGGAAAGCTAGTCTGGCTCAACGGATGTACATTGCTGGGATAAAGACTGACTTCTGGCGCATGGGAGAAGCACCGGATGTTCCTCCCCTCTCGCTATCTCTACTATTGGGGCTTAGGTAGAGAGCTGAAGAGAAAGCCAATCTCTGCTGATATTACCTGCTTTCAGAAGCAAGAGGAAACATTTAAGAGGACAAATAGCTAAGTTTAAGATGACATACTGCTTACTAGGGCTGGGCAATATATCGATATTATATCAACATCTATATATGAGGCTATATATCATCTGAAATTTTGAACATCATGATATGACACAAGTGTTGTCTTTTCCTGGTTTTAAAGGCTGCATTACAGTAAAGTGAAGTAATTGTCTGAACTTACCAGACTTACTAGCTGTTTTATCATTTGCCTTTACCCACTTGATCATTGAATCTGCATTATTGGTGATTATTTATCAAAGCTCTCATTGTGTTAATATTTTGTGAAAGCACCAATAGTCAACCCTACAATATCGACATCGATTTGGTCAAAAATATCGTGATACTTGATTTTCTCCACATCGCCCAGCTCTACTGTCTATTAGCATTCCTCCATCTGTCTCCACATCGCAGATCAGAGACTGAAAGAGACTCCACCACCAGCATTAAAAAATTGTTCAACGTTATTTTCTTGCTTTCCGGGAGTATGATGAGAAGATTGATATCAATCTCGTGTCTGCGTAAGTCCAGAGCTGGACTCAGGACATTGCCAGCTTAGCTGCAAGAACTGGGAGCAGCTAACCTGCAATGGGACTTTTAGAGGCCCTTCGTTTAGATACAACAGGCTTGAGAACTCTTTCCTACATCAGTCTATCCTGTTGTTAAACCCAAATCAGTTTGCTGCCAATTAAGATCTGGATCCGAGGACATCATGAAACATGTTTCTTTGCCATGGCTGTTGATATGTCTTTATCTTTGTACTATATGTGTAACTGTTGTCTAACTTTGTTAGGGGTTTTCCTGCATAGAGAAAGTTTTGGCACCCCCCAAAGAGGTTTTCAGCCAGCGCCAAAGGAAAATCACAAGCGATAAAACGTCAAAATAGAAAACATGACCCTTCATAACATTTTGTATTCATAACACAATTGTATTATTGTACAAATAGTGATAGCAGTAAGTCACTCCACCATTTTTCAACTCAGGAGCAAAACATGCTCATTGAGGAAAAAAGTTACCGCAAAGCCCTGTTCATATTCATTGGACTTTGGGCTAACCCGGGCCCAGGTCCAGGATGGGAAAGCCCCCTTACGGCATTATATTGTTAATTGTTACCTACCACCAGAATGTTATGTTTTCCTTGACATAAATAAAGACGTTTTCACATTAAATCGGTGCCTAAAAATGTATCAGAATGCAGGAAATTAAGTCTTTGACGCTCAAAATTCCCTGGGGGAAGACCGCCAAACCACCACTCAATATGTGTCCCACCAAAGGCCCATTCTGAGCCAGGAAAAACCCTATCTGTGGTGCACAATGGAAATAAGTCCTGGACTTTATTGTGTTTTTATCCTTGTTTGTATTTGATGTCTTTTTTTTTCATGTGTAAGGCATTCTTGATACAATTAAATAAATCAAATCAAAGTCTGTGTCTATTTTTCTTTTTGTTTCTTCTTCTGAGCGGAGCTGTGTGGGAATGCAAAATGGATTTCAGTGTAAACTGACAAAGTTGTATTGTATCGTAACCTGGCTCTGGCCAAAGTTCACCAACACCCCTAAAGCCTACTGAGTAACATGTTGTTACCCCTGCGCCCCCCTCCTCCCCCCAGAAGAAAAGATTCCAAAACAGTTAATGGATTATCATTATTCCCACAATGAACTACAGACAGCAACAACTGGTGTTCTGGCTCCACGTCAGTAAGCTGGAAAAACATGCAACATTTCAAACATTGAGCAGCAGAAGACTTCAAAACACACTGATTCGGTTCCACTGAATGAAACGTAACCCGGAGAAATGTTCGGACTTCAGAGGATGTGTATGAGCTCATGTATGCGTGCATGCTTGTGTGTGTGTGTGTGTGTGTGTGTGTGTGTGTGTGTGTGTGTGTGTGTGTGTGTGTGTGTGTGTTTTCATCTGTCACAGCTCTACATGAAGATGATTGTGTTATGTGGATTACACGGTTCAGAAGGCCTCTGGGGTCAGACGCACCGACTGACAGACACAAATACAAACTCAGAGAGTTAACTGTGGAGCCTCCAGAGTACCACACAGAGAAAGAGATTTAACAAGACAATGTTGCCCCCTAGTGAGCACTATGAGCATGCTGGACAGCTTTACATTTTAAATGTCACTCTCACCCTCAGTGTCTTACTGTATAACACACACACACACACACACACCCTTTGTGCATAATGTGACAGAACAGAGGAATATAAAAGTAGGAATGTTAAGATACTATCCCGTTCCTGCTCACCTGATCTGGAGTTACTGTCAGTCAGATTCAGGCCATTGTTGGTTGGATGAGCAGGGGTATTATATTTTAATTATATTTTAATTTATATTTTAATTTAACATTCTTACTTCATAAAAATACGTTTTGGTTTGGGTTTACTAACCCTGATCTGGATTCGTTGTGGCTAGAGATGTTCCGATACCAGTATCGGTATCTGCCTAAAATGCTGGTATCGGTATCGGGAAGTACTGGAGTTTATGCACCGATCCCATACCACGTAATAAAGCCCTAAAGAAAATCTACGTTAAAGTAGTTTATTTATGTTCTTTTTCCGTCATAACTGACTGTCAAACTGCATAATAAAAGAAACTTCTGTGGCATTCATTGTTTGTGTTTGTTCATGTTTCACGAAGAGTTTAACCTGAGCCAGACCGACAACAAAGATAGAAATAATATCACATCCATACAGGGATAGTAGTATACAGTTGTTAAAACATAATAAAATATATGACACACTGGTATCGGATCGGTACTCTGTATTGGCCGATACACAAGTTCAGGTATCAGAATTGGTATCGGGAAGCAAAAAATGATATCGGGCCATCTCTAATTGAGGCTTCTTTCGTTGGGATTGATGTGCTAGTTGTGGATGATTTACTCCACATGTGCAGTATGGCTGTGTAATTAAACCCACCTGTGTGTGGAGTATTGTTTGTAATTGCCCGTGCACACTCTGCCGCTGCCCGAAACCTCCATTGTGTGGCAATGAACTATCAAATTGGAGTGCTGTCCTGGTAGCTTTATTTATGATTTTAACATTTCTTTTAACAATTCTTTCTTTTGCCTTCTGTTTTGGAGAGGGGACAAGGAGAGCATGATGTACATGTAATCTGGAGGAAACATCTGGAAACGTCTTCTGGACCCACAGCCCGCACTGAAGCCTGGCCACACACACCTCTCCACACAGCTAGCATACGCTAATGTCTTCCATGAGTTCACCTGGAACTACCAGACAGCAAGCATGTTAAGTCGGTTTCTTTTTGCCATTTTTTTTATTTAAAAAAAAAAATAATAGAACTGGCTGGTTAAAGCTATAGTGCGCCACAATTTTATATTATTTGGCGTCCGTTAGATTCAAGCCATTGTCAGATGAGTTGATACAAAGCTAATTGAGCCTATCAGTTCCACGCAACTCTCTCTTTATTTCTCAGTATGGCTATGTTTACTAAATGGTGTCGTCCGGCGACTTTTGCGCACAGATGCTCGAGTAAAGATAATTGCCTCTTCTGAAAAGTCCATCATGTTTGTTTTTTTTATCCTCCGTGTCCTCCTTGGCTCCATGTTGTCTTTACTTAGAATTCCTCATGGGGGAGACAGAAAACTGTGCACTATAGCTTTAAATTTAACTTGACTGAAGTTATGTAGAGGTCCGCTGCAACAAGCGCCAACGTTAGCTGATGTCAGCAATCGTAGCTAACGCTAAGCTCTATGTGAAAAACAATGGCAGTGAGAAACTGACATACTTGTGGTTTGGGAGTTCCAGGTGAACTCGTGAAAGCCGTAGATTTACAGCAAAGTCAGAGTAATACCATTTTCCATACAATCAACACCTGGTATTGTGCATGCTGGCTCCCTGGCATGGCTTAATGGGACACTTCATGGAACTGAGCCATCACATTGAAATTTGTTTTGCCTTTCCTGCTATGACAAGTTGAAATGTTGGCCAAACTACGGTCGGTCATTCTGACAGATGAAAAAAGGATTGCTGGCACTGCAGCATGGTTAATCAAGTTAACATAGTGTCACATCATAATTCAACTCTGATTGTTTATTGGCGGCTGACTGGGGTGGGTGTGGCCTGCCTGCGTCATAGGGCTTAAAGCGGAAGGGAAACAGAATCGGGGGAGTTCCGTCTGGAGGACACGTGTAGAGGTAACCAGACCGCACGGGAAGTCCAGCGTTAATTAAGGTTAATTGAGGTTTTCTTTTCCTCCAAGTATGATAAGTTTTCTCGACGTCTTTCAATGTATACCAGATGAACTGTCAACCAAGTGACAACGCTGAAGTTTCCATCGAGTGACAAGGGAAGGAGCCTTTCTGGCCGGCAGCACCAGAGTGGAGCCCCAGCCGAGGGAGCAGTGCACCTAGCCAGGGAGCAGCGGCGGACGGACCGGGGTCTGGAAAGCCAGGTTAGGCCACACTTCACTCCTCCCAGTCAGCAGTTAATTATTATCTCATTGATTCAAATGCACAATCTAACTAAGCTCTGTCGTAAAACCTAGACAAGCAATTACAGGGTTGGTCATGACGCGACAATAGTAAACTTCACATAATGTCACAAAATATCAGAATAGCTAAATAAAGGTTCCAACACGCAAGCAGACTGATCAACAATGAACAGCAGGACAGGTAGAGAATGAAGCTAGGCATAGGCAGAATACAGTCAACTGACAATGCCAGAGTGGCAAGGGAAAGAGCTTGGTATTTGTATTAACAAAGTGAGCGCAGTGGCTGTCTAAATGGTAGGAGCTGTATCTGTGCTGTGTGTGACAGGTGGTATAAGGACTCTCGGCTGCTCCACTGAGACCTTATAATTACCCATAATTAGCAAAAGCAGGGAAAAAAAAGGAAAACTTTCAGCTGCAAGAGAGTTTTTAGTGACGGTGCTGCCTCTACCTGTCATGGAGTTTTCTGAAGTACTGAGCTGTTCCCTCAGCTTGTCCACGTCGTCGGGGTGGACCTGTTCATACAGAGTGCTGCCAAACCACTCCGACTGGGGATGGTTCAGCACCGGCGTCACCGAGTCCGACACGTAGATCACCCGTCCCGTTTCCGCAGCAACCACAAACAGGAAGCCGTCCGCCGCCTCCAGGATCAGATGCTTCAGTTCCTACAAGGAGCAGAAAGAAACAGAAACTCTCAAAACCAAACTGCCAATACGCTCACTGACAGTCGTTAAGTTGTTTTTCCTGTATATCGGTAGATTCATTTAAAAGAAATATAGACACTCTATGATCCATTTCTGTGTAAAAGGGCCGCACACATCTCAAGTCAAAAATATAAATAGAAGACTGTCCTATTTCTAGGCTTGTAGAGCGGATCTCCGCTGTGCATACGCACCACTTACGCGCTGCTCTCGTGCCCGGTGTAGCCAGTTTCATTGATTATAGTGGAAGCGTAGTGTTGTGTGTGTAGTGTGCATCCACTCCGCATGCGTTACACGCAAGTTACAGCAGAGTTGGAGCCACTGAGCTTATTAAATGACAAAACAGGCTGTGTTTCATTTGACAGTTACACACTAGCTATAGCCTTCCATTGTCAGTGTATATAATCATGACAATCATCAGTCTCAGGGTGCGTCTCAAACCACTCTCCAGATTAGTAGGTAGTGATCTGCCCAGGGAGTTATTTTCAAGGTTTCCTAACATTTGTTTTCCAGTTTCTTGGAACATTCCCAGGATGCACAGTTAAAAAAAACAATGAGCATGTTTGGCCACGGTAAGCAAAGACCAATTTCAACACGCAAGACACTAAATCCAGCTCACCCTTTGGAAAAGGATGGACCTGTTATGAGCTTGTGACCCTGTTACTATGGTGCTTTTGTTGCGAATCAATGGCTTTATCAGAATATACCAATCCTGCAATAACTGAACAGAAGGTAAGTCTTCCTTTGTCTCCCTGGAGGCAGAGGACATCTCCCATTGGTTCCCCTGGGAGCGTTA